>NW_006400127.1:1632417-1658140 GCF_000299155.1 Elephantulus edwardii
TCCCTTTTTACCCTACTGGAGAAGTTTTTGGATGTGCATAGGGATTTGAGTCTTAGAAGATCCCATTCATCTATGTTATCTTCTCCTGGTTGTAGGTTTATTATTCCTATTTTATAACAGCAGTGTTATGCAGTTTTCTCATTTTGTGACTGAGATACTTCACTCAGCATAATGTTGTTCATGTTAACCCATGTTGTGTAGTGCTTTGTGAGTTCATTCGTTTTTAATACAGAAAACTGGCACATTAACACGACTGAATTTTGCCATGCTCTTTTGATCACTTCCACTTTTGCCATGCTCTTTTGATCACTACCACTATGTAGTAGCTTTTGAGATCAGGGAGTATGGTGCTTCCTACTTTGTTTTTCTTTTTCAACAGATCTTTGCTTATTTCAGATTTCTTTCCTTTCTAGATGAAGTTGGAAATTGCCTTTTCTATTTCCTTGAATAGTGGGATCAATCTCTGTATTTGAGATTGTGTTGAATCTGTAGATTGCTTTTGATAGGATTGCCACTTTTATAATATTCATGAACAGAGGGACTATGATGATGTAGTGGTAAGAAGTTGGACTGTCAACCCCAAGGCACATGGTTCAAATGCTGCTCTATGAGAGAAAAATGGGCAACCCCCTCCTATGCTATTTAAAGCCTCTGTGAACCTGCTGGAAGGTGAGATATGAGTTGTTTCTGAATTGATGGTGCACAATAACAAAAATCCATGAACAGAGCATATTCTTCCATTTATCTATTTCTTTTGTTTCTTGTTTGTTTTTGTTATTACATGCTGTTGAGTCACCTGCAATTAATAGTGACCCTATGTACAACAGCTCTGAAGCTTTCCCTGCCCTAAGCCAGTCTCACTGACTCCGATACACCTACCTCCATTGCCCTAGTTACTATACCAATCCTTCTCATCTGGGATCTTCCTCTCCTGTGCCGTCCCTCCACCCTTCAGAGCATGATGTCCTTTTCCAGGAATTGGTCCTTCCTTGCCACATGCCTAAAGTATGTGAGATGGAGCTTCAAAATCTTAGCCTCCAATGAGAAACCTGGTTTCACCCTCTTAAGACAGAGCTATTTGTTTTCTTGGTGGTCCATGGTATGTTCAAGACTCTTCTCTAGCATTACAGCTCAAAGGCATCAATTCTTCTTCTGTCATCATTAGTCATTGTCCAGCTCTCTGATGAATAGCAAGTAATTGAGAAAACCAGAGCCTGAATCAGGCATACCTTAGTCTCTAGACTGGCATTGTTGCTTCTCAGTACTCTGGAGAGTTTCCTGATAGAAGCTTTACCTAATGCAATTCTTTTTCAATTTCCTGATGTGTGGTGTCAACAGTGTTGATTGTGGTGATGAGCAAGCTGTAACTGTTAACTTCAATCTCTTCTCCATCTATCCTGGTGCTGCCAATTGGCCTACTGGTGAGAATCTTTTTCTTTTAGTAGTTTGTAATTTTCTTTACATAATAAGTATTTTATGTGTCTAGTTATGTTTCATCCACTCTTGGCACCAGCAGCCAGGAAATAAAAAGATGAATTGCATTGGGAAAGTCTGCTGTCAGAGACCTCTCCAAAGTACTGAAGAGCAAGGATGTCAGTCTGGAGACTAAGGTGCACCTGATCCAGGCCATGGCCTTTGCAATCACTTGCCATGCATCAGAAAGCTGGACAATGACTAGAGATGATAGAAGAAGAATTGATGCCTTTGAGCTGTGGTGCTGGAGAATAGTATTGAATATTCCGTGGATTGCTAAGAAAATAAATAGGTTAAACCTAGGGAGAGTGAGACCAGGCTGCTCTTTGGAGGCAAGGATCTGAAGCTTCATCTGACATACTCTGGACATGCTACAAAGTGGGACCTGTCCATGGAGAGGAACGTCATGCTTGGGAGTGTGGAGTGACTGTGCAAGTGAGGAAGACCCTCAAGGAGATGGATTGATTGAGTGATTGGGGTCATGGGATAGGTGTGTCAGAGACAATAAGATTGGCACAGGATAGAGCAGAGTTCAGGGCTGTTGTACATAGCGTCACTATGAGTTGCAGGTGACTGACTCGATGGCACATAACAACAACAATAATAACAACAGTTACATTTATTCCCAAGTATTTAATCTTATGGTTGGCTCTTGTGATTTTTTAGTTGTTTTTTAAGTTTCTTAAAATTTCTTTCATTCTCTTTACTACTCTTTACTACTATAGAGAACTCTGGTTGACTTTTATATGTTGATCTTTTATCTTGTCACTTTGCTTAATTACTCCACTAGGCCAAGCAATTTTATTGCTTAATCTTTGGGAGTTCCCCCCCCCCTTTTTTTTTTACATGTGTACTAGTATATCTTCTCTATAAAGAGATAGTTTTACCTCCTTTTTGCCAATTTGGATGCCTCTGATTTCCTTATATAAACCTGTTGCTCTCGCTGTGACTTCAAATGGACATCATTGTCTGGAAAGGATGATATTTTATAATTTTGAAAAGGAATTGGAAAAAAATAACAAAAATTTATCAATTTATTCTTTTTCAGCAGACATTTGTTAAAATACATTTATCTCTTATTGTCATTGAATCAGAACCAATTCATAGTTAACCCTTCAGTAAGTTTACAGAGGTAGTAAAATATGAGAGGAGACGGTTTATTTTTACCAGATTGTGCAGCTGGTGGATTGCAACTGACTTTAGGTTGGCAAACTACGTAACTCTGGTGGCCTAGTGGTAAGAAATTAGACTACTGCTGGCAACCCAAAAATACATGGCATAAATCTACCAGCTGCTCCATGGGAGAAACATGGACACTCTCCTCTCATGTGAGAAACTACCTTTGAGAACTAACTGAAGGATGGCCAGTGTTCTCTTAAAAACATATATCTTTCCAAGATAAAGCAATATATTATAATTAAATCTGCAAAGAGCTAGAGGTAGGAAGTTAAGTGGGATGAACATACTCAGTATTTCTTAAACAGAAAGAATTTAAGAACTTAAGCAACTTAAGATCTTTGAGTTATATAGCAAAGGATTCTATGGCAAAACCTTGAATGTGAATCAAAAGAAGATTGAAGGAATACACCAGGTAACTGTACCAAAATGAATTGGCTGACATGAAAACATTTCAGGGAGTAGCATATGATCAAGGATCAGTAGTAATTAAAGAAGATATTCAAGATGTAATAAAGGCATTGGCAGAAAAAAACAAACAAAAAACTAGCCCACCCCCCAAAAAAATCCCCAAACCCAAGAAAACCCCCCTGAACAACAACCCAGGAATTAACTGGACATGTTTCAACAAACGTATGTAACCCTGAAGATGCCCACAAGTCGACACCAAGAAATTTGGTAGACAGTGACCTAGTCAACTGACTGGAAAGAATCTATGTTTGTTCCCTTTCCTCAAAAAGATGATCTGATAGAATGTGAGAATTATCACATAATATCGTTAATATTATGTACAAGTCAAATCTTGCTGTAGATTTAAAAAAAACAAAAAACCACCAAAACCCAAAACTGGGAGAAATAGACAAGGAACTGCCAGAAATCCAAGCAGGATTCAGAAGAGGCAGAGGCATGAGGGAGGTCACTGCTGATGTCAGTGGCTGGAAACAGAGAACACTATAAGGATGCTTATTTATATATGTTTTATTGTCTATGCAGAAACATTTGTCTGTGTGGATCATAATAAACTATAGTTATCATTGAGAAGAATGGGAATTCCAAAACAGTTAATTGTGCTCATGCAAAACTTATACCTAGACCATCATTTGAACAGAACAAGAGCACAATGCATGATTTAAAAGGAAAGAAATATGTGCTGTAAGGCTATAACCTCTCTCCATACCAATTTTACCTTTATGTTGAGCAAATAATTAAAGACATCTGACTGTATGAAGAAGAATATGGCATCAGAATTGGAGGAAGACTCATTAACAACCTGCAATGTACAGATGATATCTTGCTTGCAAAAAGTGAAGAAGACATGACAAACACACTGCAGAAGACAAAAAGTGCAGCTTTCAATGTGGATTACATTTCAAAATCAAGAAAACAAAAAATCCTAACCACTATGTCAATTGGCAACATCATGATAGATGGAGAAAAGATATATGTTGTTAAGTATTTAATTTTTCTTGGATACACAATCAACACTGATAGTTATATTAGTTGTGGATTTGGTTGGTTTTTTTTTTTTAATGTTGTGCTGCAAAAATCTGCTGTTCAGGACCTCTCCAAAATGTGAAAGAGCAAAGATTACCAGATGAAGGGCAAAGGTGTGCTAGATCCATGTCCTGATCTTTTCAGTTTTTCCCAAAACATCTGAAAGTGGAACAATGAATAATGATGACCAAAAAGGAATTGATGCCTTTTAGTTGTGGTGCTGCAGAAGAGTATTGAATACATCAAACTGCTAGAAGAACAAAAAGGTCTGTCTTAGAGAAGGTACAAACAGGGTGCTTCTTTTTTATTTTTTAATTTTTTTAAATTTTATAGTTATTATTTTGTATGTGTGTACTGTCAAATCGGATCTGACTGGTACAGGAGGAGATTGTTCCTCCTTGTCTAGCACAGCATCTGGTAGATTTGTTCCTCCTTGTCTAGCACAGCATCTGGTAGATTTGAACCTCTCACCTCTGGGATTGCAGTGCAGCTTCTTGCCAAACCAGGGTGCTTCTTAAAGGCAAGGGTAGTGACATTTCATCTCAGATACTTTGAGCGTGTTATCAGGAGGGATTGGTGCTAGGGAAATGATATGCTGGGAAAGGTGGAAGATCAGAGAAAGTGAGGAACACTCTTAAAAGATGGATTGTCAGTAACTAACAATAGCCCAAGCATATCAGAAATCATGAGAATGACACAGGACGGGACAAGGTTCAGATCTGTTGTTCCCAGGGTCACTATTAGTCATAGTCAGCTTGATGGTACCTAACAACAACAACAAAAACAACAATAAACTGTTTAATTCTGTAGATATATTGGAGGTTGTTATTATGTGTCACTGAATCGCCTGTAACTCATAATGGCCCTATGTACAATGGCTCTGAATCTTGCCCTATCCTGAGCTAGTCTCACTGATCCTGACACACCTAGCCCCAGGACCCCAGTTATAATGTCAATCCATCTCATCCAAGGTCTTCCTGTTTTGCACTGTCCCTCCACCCTTTCAGGCATGATGTTCTTTTCCAAGGACCAGTTCCTCTTGGCTACATGTCCAAAGTACGTGAGATGGAGCTTCAAAATCCTAGTCTCCAAGGAGGAAGTTAAACTTCTCCAAGACATACCTGTTCTTCTGGCTATCCCAAGTGTGTTTAATACTCTTCTCCAGCACCACAACTCAAAGTCATAGATTCTTCTATCATCCTTAATCATTTTCCAGCTCTCTGATGCACAGCAAATAATTGCAAAGAAGATGTCATGGATCAGGTGCACCTTAATTAAAAACCAAAGCAAACCCTCTAAATCCCTGCTCTCGTGGAGCTTACATTCTAGTAAGCAGTAAGTTTATATACAAAAACAAGTAAATCTGTATTGTCAAGGTGATGACAAATACCAAGAACATAAATAAAGCAGGATTAGAGTTTTGAAAGTGTTGGTATTCAGTGGAGAGTGGTTTTAGATGATGGGTCTAAAGATATACTGAGAAAACTACATTTGCCTTAGGACCAAAGGCTAAAAACACAAAAAGGGCTACTAACATATAATTTATAATATAAAATAATTTAATACTATAATATTCAGCTTATAATTTTGAAATTGTCTTTCCCCCCCATAATGAATTTTGATTCTCACTAGGAAGAATGTTTACAGATGTAAAAAAAAATGATTTTTAAGGGTTTGCCCAATTAAAGACCAAGCTGGGAAGGGAATTTTTTAAGCCTGTTAGGAAAGAAGGGACAATTTTCTTCTGTAAAGACTACTGGCTGAAATAGCTACTCTCTTCTACAGTGTCATTGTGAGTCAGAGTCAACTTGATGTGGGTATGAATGAAGGAAAAAGATACTTAAGGCTGCCAGGAGTAAGAGCTGATTTGACAGCAATTAATAATGTCAACATTTTTAAATAAAAAATGTAGAAATAAAAGATCAAAATCTTTTAGCACATTTGAGTCATATTTAATTAGTCAAATTTCGTACAAATAATTACTTTAACAACTTCTCAGTCTGTCTAATTAAATTCAACTAAATAAATATTACTAAGTACCAGTTATGTGTTCAGAAAATGGTTCTGCTTTCTTGATAGAGGATTAAAAAGCTTTAATCAATCAAGTGATCCTTAAATCAAGTAATTGAACTAGCTTTTGTGATTTGTGATAAACTGGATTCTTGGGTTTCTAATTGTTGGGCTTCTTGGTTTATGATAGAAATTATTTTTTGTTCCATGCACTCTGTTCTAAGTCCTCATAAGATGAACAAGACCTTAATTCTTGTCTGCAAAATTTAAAAAATAAGGATGTGACTGTTTACGTACAATACTTTTCCTAAGCTAAATGGGAAAAAAAAAATCCCACATAAAATTGCTCCTCAGTCCTTTGATCCACTAGACCAATGATGATGCTTTAATAAATATTGTTGTTAGGTAATGTTGAGTTGGCTCCTACTTAGAGTGGCCCAATGTGTAGAGACCCCTTGGGAGCTCTGGTGGTTTTGTGGGGGATCAGTTGTGCTGCCAAGGCAGAGGCAGGAGGTTTGAATCCACCAGCTACTCTAAGGGAGAAAGACGGACAATTTCTTCTAGTGCTGTCACTGATGAGTTGGTTCCTACTTGACAGCATATGACAACATCATAATAACTTCTAAAGATGAACAAAATTAAATCCTACCTGATTCTGCTTCCTAGATTTGCTCTTTCGATTTTTAATGAGGCGGCAGAATTAGAACTATAGCTTTCTTTCTATATGGTATTGAACATTTAACACAGGATTTTTTGTAAAGTTAAGTAAATGGTTAAGTCTTGAACTTGTTAGGCATTGCTCAGATTTTTGTAGCTACCCAGCAGGAAGAAATTTAGCAATAGTTTGCTAACTTGCAGGGAGGTACTTTGTTCACAGTGCCCCTGACACCAGGCCTGGGAAGAAACACCAGTAAACACAGAAGGTGTTATTTGACTCCCATGTTGCAGTCATTTGGCTGCAAATTTCATTTTCACTAGGTCTTTTTGCAAAACAACCTCTTCATTAGGCAATGGGCACGCTCATTAACATCAGCTGTGCCTCCTATGGTTCTTGAAGTTTCCTGGCTTGCTTCTCTCCCTCCCAATAAAATAAGCAATTTTCTGTAAGTATGCCCACTGTTGTTCCTGTTTACTGAATTAGAGTTTCCAGGTTGGGTAATTGGCCTCCTGCAAATGTGGCAGCCACAGGTGCCTCTGCTCAGCTGCTGCTGCTTCCATAGCAACAGACGTGTTTACACTCACAACAATGTTCAAACTTTATTTTTCACCTTTCCGATCCAGAGAGAGCTAGAGGGAAAAAAGTGAAGTGTGAAAAGAGAAGATCTTACCATGAAAGGGAACAAGAAAGGAAAAGGATTTTTAATTATAGGGCTTAATAAAATATTCAATAAGGCACAATGAATTTGTAGAGGAAAGGAATGCAGACAGAGGAGGTGGCTTTGGGGAAAGTATTAAGATATTTTAAAATAAAAAATAAAGATCTATTTCAGGCTTGGAAAAGAGTAAATTATCTTTAGCACTAATGTAAGAATTGCTCTGAATTTAACCCTAGGAAGCAATTATATGTGAAGACAATAGTTTTCATATTTTCTTAAAAGATTTTTTTCTCTCTCTGATCCTAAGGTTTTTGAGCCTACCCTTGAGCATCTGCAAATCGTTCAGTATTAATGTGCATCAAACATTGTAGAGAGAACTGCAAATGATACTTGTCTGTGAAGTACCAAGCCTTTTGCATATGCTTTGCCTCTACTTCTTGGTACTATGTCATTTCCATTTCAAGTGAGATGATTTGTAGTGAAGTACCAGTTCTCCCTTTGATCTGAGCTCTTTCTCTCATTTACTCATCTTGAAGGAGCTGAGATACTTTGTAAGTGTGCTCGAGCTGTTAAATAGGGTAATTATAGGCAAGACAGGATCACAGAATCTGTATTCTTTGTGTACTTAAAACTCAAACACATTCTGTTGAATCAGAACCAATGTAAAGCTAACTTCTCAAGCTGGTTTTTTGGAGGCTGTAAATAGAATAAGTTTGTCCTTCTCTGAGCTGCAGTTGGATTTTAGTCCCCAGAGAGGTGCCCACCTTTGGAATAGCAGTGCAACTCCCGGTGGATTATTCTGTTAGCATGGAACAAAAATACTTAAAATGTAAACTAGTGTGGTGTTAGCATCAAAACTGGGTTTTTTTTTAAAAGCTGTTATAGTTAGCTGCCTATGGTCTCCAGCTACCTTAACATCAGACATACAATCTTGTAAATCACCATGGTCTTACAAATCACTAACAACTATAGGACTAGGATAAATGAAAGAGTGCTTCCCACACTGTGCAATAAGACGAGGCAAGAAAGGCTTGTAGCAGCAAGACCCTGGTGAAGGCAAGACCCTAGTGGTGGAGAGAGTGTGGCATTGGTAAAGAAACTGGCAAGGTGTGCTCTGAGGTATCTTGTATTTGTACTAGCCACAGCTAAAGGTGTTTGCTGTTCTTGCCAGATGCTTGAAAGAGAAGCTGACTTATAACTTGCTGGATGCATATTTCCTTATAGGCAAACCTTGCTGGATGATGCATTGCGTGGAGAAACTGTGGCAAGGTGTAAGTAGAGGGGCCGTGAGACAAAAGCCACAATTGTGTCTGTTGTCCTTGCTGGATGCTTAAAGGAGTAGCTGACTTAACTTCTCTGAGTCATATCCTTGCTGGAACCTGCAACCAGGAGAAGATAAAGTAGATGAATGGGATCTTCTAAGAATCAAATCTCTATGCACATCCAAAAACTTCTCCAACAGGGTAAAAAGGGAAGCCACTGACTGGAAAAAAGTATTTGGTAATGACACATTAGATAAGGGACATATATCCAGAATTTATAAAATACTTGAGCACCACAACAAGATAAAGGTAAATAATTGAATAGAAAAATGGGCACAGGATATGAACAGACAATTCACCGAAAAAGACATTCAGATGGCTAGCAAGCACATGAAGAAATGTTCAAAATCCCTAGCTCTAAGAGAGATGCAAATTCAAACAACTATGAGATATCATCTCACCCCAGTCAGAATAGCAAAATTTGACAGAACAGCAAGCAACAAATGCTGGCAAGGTTGTGGAGAAACTGGAGCCCTTATTCACTATTGGTGGGAGTGTAAAATGGTGTAACCACTGTGGAAGACGGGATGGTGCTCTCTCAAAAAGTTACAAGTAGAGATACCATTTGAACCAGCAATTCCACTACTGGGAATATACCCCCAAAAGACCATAACTGACATCCAAGCAGATATATGCACACCCATGTTTATTGCGGCTTAGTTCACAATAGCAAGGAGTTGGAAACAACCTAAGTGCCCATCAACAAACGAATGGATAGAGAAGCTATGGTATATTCACACAATGGAAAACTATGCTGCATTGAAAAACAAGGAACTCATGCAATATTATTAAAAATGGGTGATTCTGGAGGACATTATGCTGAGTGAAATATCTCAGTCACAAAAGGACAAATACTGCATGGTGCCACTGTTGTGAAACAGGACTGACCTTGTCGTTGGGGAGAGACTGAGAAAGACAGGTTCAACAATGTATACTGCATTGAAACAGATGAGGGAGAAAACTTTTTGAAAGAGATATGTGATTAGGTAATTTTGTCATGACAGGAGTCTAGTGTGAAGGCTACATAGTAGAGTGGACCTGGGGGAGGGTTTGTAAAACAATGGAAGAATTTGTCTTTTAATTTTCCAAGAGGGAAGTGTACTAGCGGGGAGGGTTGGGAGGGAAGAAAAGTGCAACAATGAGTGAATGGAAATCCGAAGTCTCTGTAAATTTTTACTGAAATTAATAATACATTTAAATTTAAAAAAGAAGAGTAATAAAAAAAATAAATCCTTGCTTGATGATTTGGATTTGACTACTGAACTGAAACCAGAGCCTGGACTAATTGAAGAACTGCACTTTTGAATTAGGGCTAAAATTTGCAATTGTATTGTAGGATATTTTTTGCCTCCCCCCTTTCCAACTTCCTTCTCTAATAAACCCCATTTTGGGTACCACAACTGTGAGTCTGTCAGTTAGCAACAAGTAAACAAATCACTTGAGGTTGGTGTGGCTCTAGAGGCTATAGGTTATGGACTAGTTATCTGCTTTCTACCCTGGGGCAGCAAGGGGCTATTCTTACTCCCACTGACCTGTCAGAGACATGTTCATGGCTCTGTGCTTCTATGGCCCATTTTCTCTTTAGACGACTATTAACCTACTTACCTTGTTTTCTGGTGTTAATGCATTAAAAACCAGATTTCTTTTTCTATAGTTCTGGAAGCGTTGTTTTTGTTGTTGCTAGGTGCTATTGAGTTGATTCTTACTCATTCTGATCCTGTGTGCATCAGAACGAAACACTATGTGATCCTTGGCCTTCCTCTCAATTCTTGGAACATTTGAACCCATTGTTCTAGCTATGGTGTCAATTTATCTTACTGAAACCTTCCTCTTTTTTTAACTCTTTACCAGGCTTGATATCCTTCTCCATTTACTGATCCCTCCTCATGATATATAAGTTCAAAGTATGTGAGATGGAGTCTCTTCATCTTCCCTTCTAAGGAGTACTTTGACTGGATGTATTTTAAGACAGATTTGTTCTCTCTTTTGTCAGTCTATGGTATATTCAATATTCTTCACCAATGCCCCAATTCAAAGGTATTTATCCCTCTTTTCTACTTTATTCATTGTCTGGCTTTCTCATGCTTATGAGGCAATTGAAAATACTGTCGCTTCAGTCAGATACATCTTAGCCTGCAAAGTGACATCTTTGCTTTCAAACACTGTTGTCTTTGCAACAGGTGCCTAATGTAGTATGTAGTTTGATTTCTTGACTGCTGCTTCCATGGGCATTGGTTGTGGATCTAAGCAAAAAGAAATCCTTAACAACTTTGATCTTTTCTCTGAAAACTGTAGTCTTTGATCTTTGAACTAAATCCTACTCAGAAGAAATTTTCATCATTATCACTTTTAGTTGCTGCATATGTAGTTTTAAAATAAATTTTTTATAACTTCAAGCCTTTAATGTACCAAAATAAGGCTATATGAGAACTGTACGCATTCCAGTCAATACTTATCACTAATACATCTTGATTAGATCTTTGATTAATTTCGGATTGCAAATGTTGCTAGAAATCCTCAATTTCTTCATATTTGTTTTAGTGGTTGGTGCATATATTTGACTAATAGTAGTACTGACAGGAATTCCTTGTATGTATATGGATAATATCATTCACAACATTGAATTTCAGGATAAATCTTGAAATATTCTTTTAAAAAATATTTGTATTGGTTTGCATACAAAGTGTTTCACACTATACTTCTCTCACATTGTGTCTCATACAATCATGATGCTTTATAAAATTAATTACTATTGAACTATGCCCACTACTACCTCTTCTTTCCAGATCCCTGCTGCATCTTTCCCATTTTTTTATGTCAAGTGCCACATAATTCCTGTTCAATTTGTCATTTCCAGCATAATAGACCATGTAATTGTCAGAATAAAAATGGCCTATAACAATCCATCTTAGCTCATTAGTGCCTAGGGTGCTGATCTTTTTGTGTTCTATTTAATTTTTAACAACTTTCAGTATTTCTAGATACATACTACAGGCTTCCTGGAACCTACTTAGGTAAATGACTACAATCTCTCCCTCTGCCTCTCTAAGCAGGCTCTTTACCATTTTGCCTCTTCTCCTTCTTTTTTCAATGCTTATGCTTCACACGTTTAATAATTGTCCTTTCCTACCCCGAGACACTTTGACAACCATTGTTTATCTCTTGTTTTCCTTAAATGAACCAGTCCCTACTCCCACTCTCTAGAGTTCTGATATATAATATTTCCTGCCTCTTCACATTTTCCTCCATTAGTAATTATCTCTGTTGTATTCCACAGAGAAGGCTTCCTAAGGAGCCATCTCATCCACAGTCTTTTTTCCTTTCTTCTTCTCCATTTGATTTTTTAAATTGTGATTTTAATGAAAGTTTACAAAATGAGTGAGTTTTTGTTTATCCATTGATACACACTTTCCTCTTTCCCCCACCCCCGATTCACTTTGTAATGTGTGTCTTGTTGCAGATTAGGTGTCATACATATGATGTATAATCCTCCTATTTTTCAGATAATCCTTCCCTTAATCTATTCCAGTACAGTGTTCATTATCTATCCATTCTTTTTCTACTCTCCCACCACCTCATGTCTGTCCTATTTTATAACATTGACCTTAAGCTGTATTTGTTGTTTTGTGACTGAAATTCACTCAGCATATTTTACAGACTCATCCTTGTGTGCAGTGTTTTATAAGTTTATTGTGTTTTGTTTGATGCTGTGTAATATTCCATTGTGTGAAGATAGTACAGTTTTTATTTTATAGTATCATCAGATTTAGTCTGGCTGTGCCAATCAGTGTGTTTCCTAACATATATGGCAATGAACACATCTATACTGGAATTTTATTTTTTCCTATTTTAGGGCCTAGCTTTGGGGGACTAGTGATAGAGAGCTGTGCCGCCAGCCTAAAGCCATGCTATTTGAATCTTTCAGCTGCTATGTGGAAGAAAGAGGAACATCTTCTGTGCAATTCTCTGCTTCTGAAAACCCAGTGGAGGGTCAGTTTATGGGTTGGTTCCGACTCAACAGTACACAACAACAAACCAATAACCTCTGTAATTGGGGTTTAGGTTCTTTAGATAAAACTCTTCACATCTCTTTGCTATAACAAAAATCTGTATATGATTATCTTACTGCTGCTGGAGACTATGAAATGGCTTTACATAGAAATTTGGTACTTCAAGACTTATAGTCTGTGGTCATCTTTATCAAACTGGAAACAGATCAAGAAGTCTTATTTATAAATTGAGCCTTCTGTCAACTTAGGGCTCAGAAAATGTGCCCACATGCTTATCTGAGAATTGATGAACTAGTTTATCCCTTTGCATTGTTATCTTTTCTGCCATGGATACAACTCAAAGTTAAAGAGGCACTCAATCGGTAGATAATTTTTTTCTCATTTCACCATCTTTTCCAGTCTTCATTATCTTAATGGGAAGTGAACATTTGAAAGCTAAGTACATTTTCACTTCCTGAGTACCTTTTCCTTGGGTTCAAATGTTGCTGTCTTCAATGTCTCTGGTGGCTGGCTTTCAGTTGAACACATATCGGGAGGAACATTTCTTCCTTTCTTATTCACTCTTAATTGTAAATTCAACATAAAATCAAAACTACTCTTCTCTCTGTAATTTAATTTCTTAGGAAGTGTAGGCATCTACCCTCAACATAGAAGTCCAGATAGCTTTGAGTCCATTAGTAACCATTAGTACTGACCATTACACATTAAAAGGATCTATACTACAAATAAACGGCTTTGCTTAGGATGAAAGAGTTTTTCTTCTACTTTTCAAGGAGAAGAGTGAATTGAGGGGGAGGGGGTGAGCAGGGAGAAAAGTACAACAATGAATGACTAGAAATCCTAAATCTCTGTAAACTTTCATTAAAATGAATAATAATAAAAAAGAAATTTTACAAACATTCAATACCCAGATTTTTAGCTTCTCTTGAAACAACAAAAATAAAACAAGCAAAACCCTCCTAAAGCAAACACGGCAAAAATTCCGACTGGCTTTATTGAACCAACCTTCCCATTCAGCCACAGTTGGTTAAAAGAGTAGTGAAATGGGGCATCTGTTTTCTAGCTGGTCACTGCCCTCACCATCACTGATCCTTTGACAGGTAGACTGCTTCAATCTTTTATGTAACCTTTCATGAACCTGAAGTTGACACTCATGGTATGGATTCTCACTTATGCTGCAGTATTTCTATCTTCTGAGGCACTTTGGTGCATGCTAATTATCACTCAAAAGCATTTCTTTTATCCTTAACATAGACCTTTTAAGAATATTTCTGCATTTCTGATCGGGTACTGCTGATGAAACTTTAATCATTAAATTGCTTACATAATTTCTAGTTTATTCAAGTTTATTATTAGTTAATTCAAGTAAAAGATGGTATGGGAACAGAAAGATAAATCCTAGTCTCACAATCTCTGAAGGCTTCCTGGAGCATGTGTAAATATTATCAGCTAAGAAGAGGAGAAAGAGTCATGGTGCTAAGATTTGTGGGGAGAGACAGTCGAGGTGTGTGTTGGATAGGGCTCAGTACATTCAAAGGCATGGTTAAGATAACTCAAAAATGGAGTTACTTTTTAATCTCATCAGGAGAATTGGAGAAAGATTGTGGTGAAAGATGGGGCAAAAATGTCAAGCAGATGATAGACTAGGAAGATCCTGATGAATATGTTACAAAGCAGCAAAGAATCATTGAAAGTTTACAACAGAGATGTAATATGATCATACTTGCCTTTTTTGAAAGAAAGCTCAGGATATAGTGTGGGGAAATAACTGTGAAGAAGCCTGAAGAACAGTTAGAAGTCTGGTCATTTCTCTTACATCTCTCTACCTCAATCATTAAATATATTAAACAGCAGCTAAACTATATGAAGAAGAATGTGGCATCAGGATTGGAGGAAGACTCAACAACAACTTGTGTTATGTAGACGACACACCCATGCTTGATGAAAGTAGAGAGGACTTGAAATGTTAGCCTCAGAGGATCACAGACTACTGCCTTCAATGTAGTTGGCATCTCCATATCAAGAAAACAAAAATTTTTACCACTGGAACAATAGGCAGCATCATGATAGATGGAGAAAAGGTTGAAGCAGTCAAGAATTTCATTTTACTTGTATCTATAATCAATACCTATGGTAGTAGCAGTCAAATCAAAAGGCATGTTCCATTGCAAAAATCTTCTGTTAAGGAGGAGCTCTTAAAAAATGGTAGTTTAAAAACTAAAATGCATCTGATCCAATCCATAGTTATTGTGTGCTATTGAGTCAGAACCAACCTATATCTGGCCCTCCAGTGCGTTTCAGAGACAGTTATTTGCACAAGAGGAGATTGCCAGTCTTTCTCCTGTGGAGCAGCTGGTGGATTAAAAGCACGTACCTTTGGGTTGGCAGCACAACTCCTTACCATTAAGCCACCAGAGTTTACTGGTCCAAGAGATAGTATTTTCAGTTGCTTCCAATATATCTGAAAGTTAGACAATGAGTAAAGATGACTAAAAAAGAATTTATATATTTGAATTGTGGTACTGGAGAAGAGTATTGAATATCCTATTAGCTTTTGAAAGAACAAGCCAGTCTTTCTTGGAGCAAGTGTAGTCAAGATGCTCCTTAAAGGCAACTTCATCTTTCAAACTTTAAACATACTGTTGAAAGGCCAGTCCTTGCAAAAAGACATCATGCTGGGAAAGCTGAAGGGTCAGAGGAAGAGAAGACGACCCTCAACAGGATGGATTTATATAATGACTATAATAGTGGGCTCAAGCATATCAGAGACTGTGAAGATGGTGCAGAATAGGACAAGATTCGGAGGAGCACTATGAGTTCAGGTTGACTCAGGCCACCTGAAAACAACATTTCTCAATTAAGGTGGTGCTTAGACAAGATACTTGCCATGTATGATATCGTTTAGCCATCTTCTTTCAGGAAACAAAGTGAGGAGACTTCGGGAAGTGTAAGGATGAAGCACAAAGGTCCTTAGCCTGGAGATGGGCATTGATCCAAAATCCAGAGACGGTTTTAGTCTCCTCCTTGACATGAAGAATTCTTCAAAAGTAGAAAGTCAATGCCTTTGGTACACTCCAGTGTATACAATATGATTTCTTCTGCCACAGCTGCTAAATAAGATGTGAATTCTTTCACACAATTTACTAAAGATTAAAGTTGGACTTTAGACATCAAAGAGAGAACAAAAATATGAATATCATTTTTAAAAACTGCATATAGGCTTGTTAAACTTCTTTTTCTATCTTCTTTATTCAATCTCATCTAATTGCTCACATAAGAAACTTTACCCTCTATATATTCTAGATAAATACGAGCCTTAACAACTGAAATGATCCATATATCTGTACACCCTCTCTTTAGTGTAATTCTGTACAGTTCATCTCTGTAAATTATTCTTCATAAAACCAATTTCCCCTTTTAGAACAGTTTGATTTTATTGTATTCAAGTGATTATATTATGACCTTCCATTTTTTAGGTAGAAGAAAGAAAACTATAAATTGTTCATTACAAAGTCTTGATTTGATATGCTATGCTATATCTCAGTCTAGTAAATTGAATCTTTCCAAATAAATATCCATCTGGAGCTAGCAACTGAAGTTATATAAATTCAAACTTAAAAAAGCAAATTTAATTTCTGATACAAAAGGTATATTAGCATACCTTCACTGGTTGTTCTGTGGGAGAAAGATGGGCGATGTCCTCCTGTGTGATTTACTGCCTCTGAAAACCCTCTGCAGGGTCAGCTATGGGTCAGTTCTTGATGGTACATACTAACAACAACCTCCACTGGCTAAAATTGTCCCCATACCTGTCCATCTCATGACTAATTGATGTCTCTTCATATGCCTTACGAAGGACATACCTTGTGGATTACTCTTTTCTTGCTTTTGGTTTCAGCTTTACTGGTTTCCCATAACTGCTGACAGAAGATATTTTGAGTAAAGAGCATAAAGAAGGCCATTAAATAATGGCCAAATAATTTGCTTGGAGGTAACAGCATTCTATGTGTTTTCAGAATACAATTGCTGATTTAAAAAGAAAAGGAACAACACCACAAACGTTCCATTAAAACCATGGCATCGTTGACATTTATAGAAAACATTTAATATTTTAGGAGCTCTGAAATTTATCTTTATTGGTCTCTGCTCTGCTAATCCATGGAAAATCTAGTCTGAGAGAATTGTTTTCCTACTAAACAATTTTCTAAAATAACTGCTTTTCAGAAGAGATGAATGGCACTCACTTACCATGATAGATAACAAAGATTCACATGACCATGAAAAAACAAGTTGAACAAAATCCATGAATCAAGTTTTCATTTACAATACCTCACAGAGGCGATTATTCTTATGTTTAAGAAACTGATTGAACCTGCTCATCAGA
This sequence comes from Elephantulus edwardii, assembly GCF_000299155.1. Lineage (NCBI taxonomy): Eukaryota > Metazoa > Chordata > Mammalia > Macroscelidea > Macroscelididae > Elephantulus > Elephantulus edwardii. Next base: position 1,649,603 of record NW_006400127.1, read on the forward strand.
AAAGAGTGCTACTTACTAGAAATTAGTTTTTCCACACTCCTTACATATTTTAAAACAAGAAACAGAATTTTAAAATTAGGTGAAGAAATGAAAATTTTACCTTAAAATAAAAGTAAACAAGAAAAGATTTCATAATTAACAAGTTCCTTTGGATTCGATCTGGTGCCTTATTCAGATGCCTTAACTCTATGTTGTTGTTAGGTGCTGTAAGGAACAACCCTGCTTCACCCTCTCTGGTACAGACCTGTTTTTTTGTTTGTTTGTTTTTTTTGGGGGTGGGATTTGTTGGGGTTTTTTTGTTGCTTTTTTTTTTTTAGACAACTCAAAGTCATAGATTCTTCTTGTCATCCTTAGTCATTGTCCAGATGTCAGATGCATAGCAAGCAATTGGGAAGACCATGGTCTGGATCAGCAGGATGGATGGTGAAGAGATTGAGATTGTTAACAGCTTTAGTTTGCTTGGCTCCACAGTCTTGGCACCAGCAGCCATGAAATTAAAAGACATATTGCGATGGGAAAGTCTGCTGTTAGGGACCTCTCCAAAGTTCTGAAGAGTAATGGTGTCACTCTGGAGACCAAGGTGCACCTTATACATGCCATGGTCTTTGCAATCACTTGAGTCAGATACCTGGACAATGCCTAGGGGGGACAGAAGGAGAATTTATACCTTTGAGTTCTGGTGTTGGAGAAGAGTATTGAATATACCATGGACTGCTAAGAAAATGAATAGGTTTGTCCTAGAGCGGGTTAAACCAGGCTGATCCTTGGAGGCAAGGATTCTGAAGCTTTGTCTGATATACTTTGGACATGTTATAAAGAGGGACAAGTCCTTGGAGAAGGACATCATGCTTGGAAGGGTAGAGGGACAGAGCTGGAGAGGAAGACCCTCTATGAGATGGATTGATTCAGTGACTGGGGTAATCGGAATGGGTGTGTCGGAGATAGTAAGTTTGGCACAGGATAGAGCAGGGCTTAGGGCCGTTGTACATAGGGTTGCTATGAGTTGCAGGTGACTCGATGGCACAGAACAACAACAACAACAACATGGTCTGGATCAAGTGCACTGATATAATTGCTCTTTAGCACTCTGTTGAAGTCCCTGACACCAGACTTTGCTAATGCAATTTGTCTTTTTATTTACTGACTGTTAGTGCCAAGCACATTGACTGTGGGCCCAAGCAAGATGAAATCAATCTCTTCTCCATCTGTCATGATGTTGCCAATTCACCCAATAGTGACAATCTTTATTCTCTTTACGTTGAGATGTAGTTCATAGTGAAGATTGCAGTCTTTGACCTTTTTCAGCAAGACACTTCAAGTCCTCCTCAGATTCAATGAGCAAGGTTGTGTCCTCTGCAGAGCACAGGTTGCTTATTAGCCTTCTTGCAATATTGATGACACTTTCTTCTTCATAAATTCTAGCCTTCCCAAATAGTCTGTTCTATCTATAGATTGAAAAAAACTATGAAGAAAGGACACACTTTCCAGTTGGCCCAGTGGTGAAAATCTTTGTTTTCTTGATGGTGAGCTTAAATCCATATTGAAGGCTGCAGTCCTTGACCTTTTGTAGCAAGTGCTTCAGGTCCTCCTCAGTTTCAGCAAGCAGGATTGTGTCATCTGCATAACACAAGTTGTTGATGAATCTTCCACCAATCCTAAGGCCACATTCCTCCTCATATAGCCCAGCATCCCAGTGATCTGTTCTTCATACAGATTAAAAAGGTATGAAGACAAAATGCATCCCTGATGGACCCCTTCCCAATTATGAACCATGCAGTATCTCCTTGCTCTTTTCTGACGACTGCCTCTTGGTCCAAGTATAGGTTTTACATAAGCACAATCAAATGTTCTGGGATCCCCATTCTTTTTAAAATTGGAGGAATGTGGCATCAGAATTGGAGGAAGACTTATTAACAACCTGCATTATGGAATGACACAATCTTCCTTGCTTAAACTCAGGGGGACTTGAAGTATTCTCAATTATTTGTTATGCATCAGAGGACTGAACTATGAATAAGGATGACAGAAGAGTTGATGCCTTTGAGTTGAGGTGCTGGAGGAGAGTACTGAACATAATACCATGGGCTGCCAAGAGAAAAAGAGGAAAGGTCTGCCCTGGAGGGTTGAAACCAAGTTACTCCTTGAAGGCAAGCTTGAAACTCTGACATACTTTGGGCAAGTTGCCAGGAGGGACCAGTCTTTGGAGAAGGGCATCACACCTGAAAAGGTAGAGGGACAGCACAGGAAAGGAAGACCCTGGATGAGATAGATTGACACAATGACTAGGGTAACAGAGGTAGATATTTTGGAGACAGTGAGATTGGCTCAGGACAGGCAGGATTCAGAGCTATTTTGCATAACGCCTTTATGAGTTGCAGATGACTCGATGATGCATAATAACAATAATTTGAATAAAAGTTTACAGAGCAAATTCTCCCCCCATTCAATAACTAATGTACATTTTAGTGTATGACATTAATTACAATAACCACATTGCAATTATACTGTTCCTGTTTCCTCCTTATGAGTCTCAGTTCCATTAGTTCTTCTGTCTCATTCCTGTTTCCTGAGATTTATCCCTGGTTAAATACTGCCTTTGCTTTTGCATGGTTATTGTTTTAAGAAGCAAGTTATTTCCCTGCAATATTGTTCACCTTATAGGCTCTTAGTGACTCACTATTATACTTTCCTTCTTCGTTTAATGCTTTCTGGATAATTCAGGATTTTGCCCATGGCATCCTTCAGTGTTGCAGTTCAAAGCTTGGATTTGTTTTTCAGTTCTTTTAGCTTGAAGAATGCTGAGTGAATTCTTCCTATTTTTGCTTTCTATGCCATCTCTTTTCACATATAGTTATAATACTTTGCTTTCTCCTCTTTAATTTCTCTTTGAAATGTTTTCTCACATTGCTAATCCTTCCATTTGTTTTGGCTTCTTAAGGTTCCAGTGCAATTTTTAAAGACTCTTGTGACAATCATTTTGATAAATCCTTTCACTTATGCCTTTTGCTTTCTTCATGGATATGGTATCTTTCATGTCACTCCACAACTTACCTGGTCTTTGCTCATTAGTGGTCAATGCCTTAGTTCTATTTTTGAGATGGTTTTCATCTTTAAGTGGACAGACTTTATAGCATATTTTTGGATTTTATGGATTTATTTTTCATTTTCTTCAGCTTTAATCTGAACTTGCACGTGAGCACTTGGTCATTTGTTCCACAGTCAACACCTTGCCTGGCTTTGACAATCAGTCTCTCTGACCTCATTTCTACAACCTACCCTGTTATTTCTGACTATTGTCACTTCTTTGTTTTTAACTTTTACATTCCAATCACCAATTATAATTAGTGATTCTTGATTGCAAGTTTGATTTATTTCATAGTGCAGAAATCGGTAGAAGTCCTCAATTCTTTTTATATTTGCCTTTAGTTGTTGCATATATTTGAATAATAGTTATCAGATCCTTCTTGGATATTTATGGCTAGTATCCTATCACTCACAGCACTATACTCGGGATAGACATTCTTCCTCAAGTTTTTATTCCCAGTAAGGTATAAGGTATACGTAATTGTCTGATTCAAAGTGGTCAATGCCAATAGATCTCACCTTGATTATGTGTAGACTGTTGATCTTTATATATCCCATTTAATTTTTGACAACTTCAGATTTTCCAAGATTCATATTTTACACATTCCATGTTACAATTATTAATGTTAAAAATATAGATTGAAAAGGTTTGGAAGTACTCCTTTTTTATTTTTAACCATGCAGTGTTTCCTTGTTCTATTCTGAGGACTGCTTCCTTGTCCAAGAATAGGTTTCACATGAACACAATCAAGTTTTCTTCTGGGATTCCCATTCTTCTCAGGTTAGTTACAATTTTTTGTGATCCACACAGTCAAATGCCTTTGCATAGTCACTGAACCGCAGGCAGACATTCCTCTGGTACTCTCTGCTTACAGCCAAGATCCATCTGACATTGGTAATAATGTTTCCAATGCCACAGCCTCTTCTAAACTCAGCTTGTATTTCTGGTATTTCTCTGTCAGTGTACTGTTCCAGTAATTTTAAAATAATCTTGAGCAGGATTTTGTTTGTGTGTGATTTTTAGTAATGTTGTTGTTGCTGTTGTTAGGTGTCATCGAGTCGAGTATGACTCATAGGAACCCTATGAACAAAGGATCTGAACAATGTTCTATCCTGTGTCATTCTCACACATCCTGACATGCAAGAGCCCATTGTGGCATTCATCACGTAATCCACCTGGCTGAGGGTCTTTCTCTCCTTCTGACCCTCCACTCTTCCCAGCATCATGTCTCCAAGGAACAGCTTCTCCTAGCAACATGCCCAAAGTATGTGAGGTGAAGCCTCATCATTCTTACCTTCAAAGAGTACTCAGCTGCATCCTCTGCAAAACATGTCAGTTTGTTCTTTTGACCGTCCATGGCATGCTCAGTGCTCTTCTCCAACACCACAGATCAAAGGCATCAATTCTTCTTCTGTCATCTTTATTCACTGTCCAGCTATCAGATGCATAACAAATGATCAGAAAAACTATTGCCTGAATCAGATGCACCTTAGTTCTCAAAATGACTCCATTATTCCTCAGTAATTTGGAGAGGTCCCTAACTGCAGATTTTCCCAGTGCAAATCATCTCCTTATTTCCTGACTGCTGGTACCAAGGGTATTGATTGTAGATCCAAGTAAGAAGACATTGTTGACTGTTTCAATCTCTTCTCTGGCCATCATGATGTTTATCATGATGGTCCAGTGGTAAAAAAAAATCATTTTCTTAACATTGAAATGCAATCCATACCTAAATGCAGTCCTTGATTTTCTGTAGCAAGTGCTTCAAGTCCTCTTCATTTTCAGCAAACATAGAATTGCTCAAAAATTTCTACACTGTTGGGTCATTATTTTTGTGATGGAAATAAATATGGATCTCTTCTAGTCCTTTGGCCAGGTAGTTATTTGTCCTCCACATATTTTGGCACAACCTGGTGAGCATTTGTTTGCTGAAATATGTTAATTGGTATCTCCTCAATTCCTGGGACCTTGTTTTTTGCTCATTCCTTCAGAGCAGCTTGAATTTACTCCTTCATCATCATTGCCTCTTGACCATATGCTGTTCCATGAAATTCTTCTGTCACTCTATTCTTTTTTGGTACAGTGACTCTGTGTACTCCTTCCATCTGCTTTCAATGCTTCCAGCATCTTTCAAAATTCTGCCATGATATCCTCAAATATTGCACCTCGAGGCTTGAATTTGTTCTTCAGTTCTTTCAGTTTAAGAAATGCTGAGTGAGTTCATCCCTTTTGATTTTCTGACTCCAGCTCTTTGCACATTTCATTAAAATACTTTGGTTTGTCTTCCCAAGCTGCCCTTTGAAATTCTGTTGAAAGCATTTACTACAGAAGGTCAAGGACTGTAGTTTTCACTATAGATTGAAGCTCAATATCAAGAAGACTAAGACTCTCATCACTGGGCCAATGGACAGCACCATGATGAATGGAGATTTGAGGTTGTTAACAATTTCAGCTTGCTTGGCTTCACAATCAACACCCTTGGCACCAGCAGTCAGGGATTCACAAGACAATTTGCATTGGGGAAGTCTGCTGTTAGGGATGCTTTCAAAGTGCTAAAGAGAAATGAAGTCAGTCTAGAGACTAAGGTATGCCCGATCCAGGCCTTGTTTTTTGCAATTACTTGCTATGAGTCAGAGAGCTGGACAATAAGTAAGGAAGACAGAAGAAGGATTGATGCCTTTGAGTTGTGGTGCTGGAGAAGAGTATTGAATATACCACAGACAACCAGGAAAACAAACAGATCTGTCTTGGAGAGGGTGAAACCAAATTTCTACTTGAAGGCTAGGATTTTTAAGCTCTTTCTTGCATACTTTGGGCACATGGCCAGAAGGGACCCATCCTTGGAGAAGGATCTCATGCTTGAAAGGGTGAAGAGTTTATTACACTTCAAAGGGTGGAGAGACAGCCTGGGAGAAGAAGACCCTAGATGAGAAGGATTAACATGGTAACTGGAGCAATTGGGTTAGGTATGTAGGGGTCTGAGAGACCGGCTCACGACAGGGCAGGGTTCAGAGTTATTGTAGAGTAGGGTCACTATGAGTTTCAGGTAATTCATTGACACATAACAACAACTATTGGTCCTGTTGTGAGGATTTTTATTTACTTTAAAATGAGGTATTCCTGTATTAAAGGCTATATAACCTGTGATCATCATCTTTAAATTGTCTTTGTTTTCTATAAATAAGACTGTTTCATCTGCATATTGCAGGTTGCTAGCATGTCTTTTTCTAATCTTGATGCATCCCAGGAGAGGAAGACCCTGGATGAGATGGATTGACATGGTAACTGGAGCAATTGGGTTAGATGTGTCAGAATCTATGAGACTGGCTCTGGGTAGGCTTCAGAGCTGTTGTATATTGGTCACTTTGAGTTGCATACCAACAACAACTATTGGTCCAGTTGTGAGGTTCTTCATATAGCCCAATTATTTCAGGTTTTTTGCTCAGTAAAACAGAGTAAGTGTGGTGAAAGTATGCAACCCTGATGCACTCCTTTCTATGCAAAATATCCTTGTATTCAACTGTCTGCTTCTTGATAGATGTGCAAGTTCTATATAAGTACACTTAAAATTCTGGAATTCCTATTCTTCACAATGTTCGCTATGATTTTTTATGACACACATTTGCATGTCAGTAAAACACTGGTAGACATCTTTCTGTTTTCAGCAAAGTTCCATTTAACATAGGTCGTGATAACCCTTGTTCCATGGCCCTTTCTATATCCCATCTGATGTCTCAGTTTCTCTTCCATGGAAAAGAATGCTTTTGTGTTATCTTTATCGAAATTTTACTTATATTGGATACTAATGATATTATTTAGTATATGTTGGATCATCTTTCTTTGGAATGGACATGAGTTTTTATCTCTTCCATTAGGCTGGTCAAGTAGCTGTCTTTCAAATTTCTTGACATAGAGACGTGAACACGCCCAGCACTACATTCATTTGTTGAAACAGTTCCATCGATATGTAGTCAGTTCTGGAGCCTTGTTTTCCTCCAATGCCTTCAGTTCTGCTTGGACTTCTTTCAGTACTGCTGTTTCTTGATCATATGATAATTCCCAAGATGCCTGAGTGTTAATGAATTTTTTTTGTTAATGAATTATTTACGGTACGGTGATTTTTTGTATTCTTTCAATCTTCTTATACTTCCTGCATCATTCAGTATTCTACCTATAGAGTCCTTCTGTACTGCAACTGTAAGTGTAAGCTTTATTTTTTCCTATCAGCATGAGAAATTCAAGCAAGTTCTTTCCTTTTTAAAAATTATTATTTAGTTGTGATTTTAATTTACAGGAAAGTTGGGTTTTCATTCATTCATTGATGCATATTTTCCTCCCTTTCCCCTTGCCTCTTTCCTCAGTCCCCTTTGCAATACACCTCTTGTTCTAGATTGCTGTTTGTCATACATATAATGCTTAATCATATATTCCTTTCAGATAATTCTTCCCTCGATGAGATGCATTGATTCTGTGATTGGGATGGTGGGAATGAGTGTGTCGGAGATGGCGAGGTTGGCACAAGATAGAGTGGGGTTTAGGGCTCTTGTACATAGGGTCACTATGAGTTGCAAGTGACTTGATGGCACATAACAAAAACGACAAGCATCTATTACAGTGCAATATTCATTATCTATCCACTCTTTTCTTTTTCTTCCTTCAACCTCTCTCATTGAGTATATTTTATAACAGCAGTTACAGACAGTATTTGTCCTTTTGTGCTTGAGATATTTCACTCAGCATAATGTCTTGCAGGACCCCACAGTTGTATTGTTTAGAAGTTAATTATTTTTAAATGCTGTGTAATATTCCATCATATAATTGTACTACAGTTTTTCTATCCATTCATATGTTGATGGGAAGTTGAGCAGCTTCCATCTCTTCACTATTGTGAATAACATGGCAATAACCATCAGCATGCATACATCTTTTTAAGTTGGGTCTCCATATATTCCTAGTATATTCCCAGTAGTGAGATAACTGGGCCAAAGTGTATAAAAATCAGATCCATATGTATACCAAAAAACTTACCCAGCAGGGTAAGAGAAATTCCACAGAGTAGGGAAAAATATTTATGAATGCCATATCTGATAAGGGACTCATATTAAAAATTTATAGCATATTCCAGCATCTCACCAAGAGATAAGTAAACAGCACAATCACAAAATCAGCATAAGATATGAATAGACACTTGGCCGAAGAAGAAATTCAGATGGTTAACAAACACATGAAGAAATGTTCAAAATACTTCACTATCAGAGATGCGAATCAAAACAAGTATGAGATATCATCTCATCCCAGCAACAACAGTGAATTTCAACAGGGCAGCAAATAACAAATGACTGGCAAGGTTGTGGAGAAATTGGAACTCTCATTCGATGTTGGTGGGAAGAAAAACTGGATGAAATATGTTTATGGCATTGAAGTCTATGGGGGAGAGAATAGTCTAAAAGTAT
>NW_006400127.1:1658355-1663018 GCF_000299155.1 Elephantulus edwardii
AAAAAAAAAAATAGTACAACCACTGTGGAAGGCTGTCTGGCACTTTCTAAAAAAAGTTGTTTCTCCAGTTTGATTTCCTAAATCTAGTTTTGGGAAATTTCATGGTAACATTTTGCTTTGCTTACTACAGTCACCCTTTAAAGTCTCTGGTCAGCTCTCTTATTTTATCATTGTTTCTGTTAGCTGTATTCTCTAGATGATTTGGGAATTATGCTGAATGGATTAGAAAATCAGTGGAAGCACACTAAAAGAATTAAGAAAAATCAGATAATCAATATATTATAGTAGATAGTACACTGAGGAGTGGGATTCCACTTAGTTTTGCTGCTTAGTCAGCCACAGTCTGAATCTGGAAGTCATAGACTGTTGGACTTTAGGCTTACGGCCTCATAAATGATAAGTCTCAGTTAAAGGATCCTTCTATCTTTAACATAATATATTTTTAGCTTACTCATTTTTTTCCAACTCTGAAATTATACCACTCTGGAAAAGAAATACGTTAATAGAAATAAATTGTATTATTTTGGCACTAATTATACTTGAGGAATTATTTAAATCCACTAAAGGGTAAAGAGTAGATAGAGTACAAGAGCTGAAACACAATTAAGAGTATGTTAGAATGGAAATATTACGGTGACATTTTTCCAGAAGATGTAGAGAGACCTAAAATTAAGTTGTGCTTTAAGGAAAGTATTGGTAATAGGTTTAAAGATGTAAACTAAATAAGTATAGTTAAATTTTATGAAGGGATATTTAGTATGGTTACAAACAGACTTCAAGGCAATAATACTTACAGAAACAAATTGCCACCACTATATTTTCAGCTGAAATTTCACCACTTAGCCCTTAATGTAATCAAAGAAAAATCTAAATAACTGTGGTAAGATGGGACTTGAGAGGGAGAATGTATGTATGTGTATAACAGCTAGAATTAAAAAGAAAGTGGTAATTTTAAGTAAAAACCATCAATTAATGATTTTTCAATAGTCTTGGATTTGGAGCTATTTCAAAGATAGTTGTTGTGCATCATCAATTCAGAACTGACCCATAGCTAACTATCTGGTAGATATTCAGAGACATTAATCACTCAGGATGAGACTGACTATTTTTCTCCTATGGAGCAGCTGGTGGACCAAAAATTAGAAGTGAAACTTCAGAAAATTTTCTTCTTGCTTGAAACCTAGTGATTTGAATGAGAAATTGAGTGACTAAGCTTTTATTGATTAAGTGACAGATACATAAGGAATTGCAATGCTAGTGCAAAACTACATGATTTGAATACAGAAGCTACTTCATGGGAGAAAGGTGAGCAATCTCCTCCTGTGAGAATGACTGCCTCTGAAAATCTGCTGGAGGATAAGCTATGGGTTCGTTCTTAAGGGTATCTCGATGGTATGAGACAGGTCTCAATGGTATGGGTCGGTACTCAATGGTACACAATAACAGGTAAAAGTCTATATAGAAAGTTTGGTTCTGAGGTAACAATTTCTACACAAATCATTTACTAGTAAGATTTCATTTTTTTCTTCTGTTATCATTTTCAGTCATTTATTAGATATGGTTGCATCATTTCCAGAAATCTCTTTGCTTTAATGTTTTACTATTTTTTTTCTCACATAGATGATTTTAAAAAGTAATTAATTTATTGCCAATATTATTCTTTATTTTATGAGATAATCTGTTTAGCTAAAAGGTGACCTAAAGGAATAAATTCATTTTAAGCTTTAAAGAGTGCCTCAGAGTGATGGTCTTGGGAAGTTCTCTCACAAGTAATCCAATAGGTCTGGACTTTTTAAGCCTTTGAGATCTTTTCCACATTTTTCTCCAATCCAGTCAGGGTCCATCTATTTGGCTCTGAATTGAATGGGCAATAGTGGTGGCTGTGCATTAAGTTTTCCAGGCTCCGATGAGGTGAGGTCATGGTTCATGTAGATTATTTGCCCTGTGGAAAACTTTCTTCTCTGATTCTTGATTTACTTCTTTTTCTTTTGTTCCTGGGTGGGTAGAGACCAATATTTTGGACCTTAGGTGACCATGAAAGGCTTTCCTTGTTTGTTAGCTATTAAATAGCTAAGCAAAATGGAAATTTATATTATAAATGGGAACTCCATAAATATGCAATATTGAATACATATTCAGATTTAGGGCTCTAAAAAGAAAAATGTGGCATTCTCATAGATGCTTTCTATCAGCCCAATGGTGAAGATTTTTGTTTTCTTGGTGGCAATTCATATTCAGCACTCTAGTGATTTTCCACAGCAAGTGATTAAATTCTCCTCACTTTTAACAAGTACAGTTGTGTCATCTGTATAATGTAGATGAGTCTTTCATCCTGTTGCCACATTTTTCTTCAACTCTAATGGAATGTGCAGAGACCTCGAATTGGAGGAAATAATGGAATAACTCATTTAGAATTTCTCAAGCTGAAAGAACTGAAAAAACAAATCCAAGCCTCAAGTAGCAATATTTAGTAGATTCTATGGGCAAAATCTTGATTGATCCAGGAATCATCAAAGGAGGATGGAGGGAATGCACAGAATTACCATTCTGTTTGTTTCTTTTTTAAATGACTGAAACAGAAATATTTTAGGAAATGTCATATGATCAAGGGCCAATAGTAGTAAAGGAAGTTTAAGCTGCACTGAAGGCATTGCCCAAAAACAAGCCCTTAGATATAGATGGGATACCAATTGACATGTTTCAAATGACATATGCAATCCTGACATGCTCACTTGTCTCTGCAAGGGATTTGGAGGACAGCTGTCTGCCCACCTGACTGGAAGAAATCCGTATTTGTTCCCATTCTCAAGAAAGGTTAACTAACAGAAAGTGTAAATTATTGAACACTATCATTAATATCTCCAGATTTCTGGAGAACGACCACTTGGCCAACTGACTGGAAGAGATCGATATTTGTTCCTATACCAAAGAAAGGCGACCCAACCGAATGTGGAAACTACAGAACAATTTCACTGATTTCACATGCAAGCAAGATTTTACTGAAAATTATCCAAAAATGACTGGAACAGCACATCAACAGAGAAATACCAGAAGTCCAGGCTGGTTTCAGAAGGGGTCATGGTACTAGAGATATTGTAGCTGATGTTAGATGGATCTTGGCTGTAAGCAGGGAATACCAGAGGAATGTCTATCTGTGTTTCATTGACTATGCAAAGGCATTTGACTGTGTAGATCATAACAAACTGTGGCTGACTCTGAGAAGAATGGGAATCCCAGAACACTTGATCGTTCTAATGCGAAACTTATACTTGGACCAGGAGGCAGTCGTCAGAACAGAGCAAGGGAACACTGCATGGTTCAAAACTGGGAAGGGTGTACGCCAGGGATGCATCCTGTCTCCATACCTTTTCAACCTATATGCAGAATAGATTATCCGGGAGGCTGGGCTCTATGAGGAGAAATGTGGGGTCAGGATTGGTGGACGATTTATCAACAATCTGCGTTATGCGGATGACATAACCCTGCTTGCTGAAACTGAGGAGGACCTGAAGCGCCTGCTGCAGAGTGTCAAGGACTGCAGCCTATAATATGGATTGAGGCTCAATGTCAAGAAGACAAAGATTCTCACCACTGGACCAATCGGCAGCATCAGGATGGATGGTGAAGAGATTGAGATTGCACACAGCTTTAGTTTGCTTGGCTCCATAGTCAACAGTCTTGGCACCAGCAGCCAGGAAATTAAAAGGCAGATTGCCATGGGAAAGTCTGCTGTTAGGGACCTCTCCAAAGTGCTGAAGAGCAGTGGTGTATCTCTGGAGACTAAGGTGCGTCTGATACAGGCCATGGCCTTCGCAATCACCTGTTATGCATCAGAGAGTTGGACAATGACCAAGGAGGATAGAAGGAGAACTGATGCCTTTGAGCTATGATGCTGGAGAAGAGTACTGAGAATACCATGGACTGCTAGGAAAACAAATAGATTTGTCCTGGAGAGGGTTAAACCGGGTGGCTCCTTGGAGGCAAGGATTCTGAGGCTCCGTCTAACTTACTTTGGACATGTAGTGAGGAGAGACCGGTCCTTGGAGAGGGACATCATGCTTGGGAGGGTGGAGGGACGGCGCAGGAGAGGAAGGCCCTCTATGAGGTGGATTGATTCAGTGACTGGGATAATTGGGATGGGAGTGTCAGAGACAGTGCGATTGGCACAGGACAGAGCGGAGTTTAGGGCTGTTGTACATAGGGTCGCTATGAGTCGCAGGCGACTTGACGGCACATAACAACAACACAACATCATTAATATCAGATGCAAGTCAAATACTGCTGAAGATCATTAAAAAACAGACAGTACATAGAGTACTACCAGATGTTCAGTCTGGATTTAGAAGAGGACGTGGCACCAATGATCTCATTGCTGATGTCAGATGGATCCTGTCTGGGAGCAAATAATACTAAATGAATATCTATTTTGCTTTATTGACTATGCAAAAGCATTCAACTCTGTAGATCACAACAATTTATGGCTAACAATGAGAAGAACGGGATTCCCAGAACCTCTGAATTGTACTTACGTGAGACCTATGCCTAGACCATGAGGCTATGGTGAACAGAGCAAGGGCTTTAAAATTAAAAAGATGTTCAGCTCTTTCACCAAGGACCCGCCAACATGGGCCGCGTTCGCACCAAAACTGTGAAGAAGGCGGTC
>NW_006400127.1:1664478-1666089 GCF_000299155.1 Elephantulus edwardii
ATAGGCCAAGGTTTAGATCTTTGGTTCATAGACTTGAGTTGAGATGTACTTAATTCTGCAGTACCTAGCAACAAAAACAACATAATATATTGGCAACTAATAAGAAGGTTGGCAGTCTGAATCTACTAGCTGCTCTGGGAGGACACAATAAGCTCTTTTTCTTCCTCCCAGTCTCTTCTTTTAAAGAATTAGATCTTTAGCACCATGATGGAGGTTGCTGTGAGTTGGAACAAACTTTTGCAGTGGAGCAATCACATTGTGCATCTTTTTACATACTTACTGCCCATCCTAGTCTTTGAAGATGTGTCCCCTTATATAATTTGTCCTTTTTTTTAAAAAAAATTTTTAGTGTGTTGTTTGGGGTTTTTTTTTGTCTTGGTCTCTGAAGTTCTTTATATATTGGATAAAAGCACTTAGGAATGTGATTTATAAACATTTTCTCACAATCTATAGCCTGTTTTTCCATTATCTTAACAGCATTGTGTTTTGAAAAGCATAAGTTTTGATAAAAATCTCACTTTTTCTTATGATAAAGGCTTCAGGTCAAATTTTACCATACTGTGCATGTTTATTGTGCACACAAAAAATATGCAGCTTATTGTCAATTATACTTCGGAAGAGTTGGGTTGTTTCTGTGTTTTTGTTTTTAAAAAGGAACCCAGGCACTCAGTGCTTAAATACTAGCTGCTGACTGAAATGTTGGCAGTTTGAACCTGAGAGTCATAGAAAGATGTGGCAATCTACTTCCCTAAAGAGAATATCCTTGGAAACTCTAGAGGGCAGTCCTACTCTGGCCTTTAAGATTGTTTTGAATCAGAATCTACTTGATGGCATCAGGCTTCCTTGGCTCCACAATCAACACTTTGGCATCAGCAGTAAGGAAATCAGCAGACAAATTGTAATAGGTAAATCTGCTGTCAGGAAACTTCCGGAGTATTGAAAGTGATGATGTCAGTCTAGAGACTAAGGTGTGTCTGATTCAGTTCATGGTCTTTGCAATCACTTGCTATGCATCAGATACCTGGATAATCACTAAGAATGACAGAAGAAGAATTGATGCCTTCGGGCTGTGGTGCTAGAGAAGGATCTTGAACATACCATGAACCATCAAGTAAACAATTAAGTCTGTTTTGGAGACGGTGAAACCAAGTTTCTCCTTGAAGACTAGGATTTTGAAACTCCATCACACACACTTTGGGCAGGTGGTCAGGAGGAATTGATACTTGGAGAAGGACATCAAGCTCAAAAGGGTGGAGGGACACACATAGGAGAGGAAGACGCCAGATAAGATACATTAATATAGATATAAAGACAAAAAGAATAGGTGTATTGGAGCCAGTGAGATTGGCTCAGGATAGGACAGGCTTCAGAGCTGTTGTACATAGGGTCTCTATGAGTTGCAGGTGCCTCAACAAGACATAGTAACAACAAGAATGACAATTAAAAGATTAAAATAAAATTAATAACCTACAACCAGGAGACAATAAAATAGATGTATGAGACCTTCTAAGAATCAAATCCCTATGCACATCCAAAAAGCTCTCCAACAGCATAAAAAGGAAAGCCACAGACTGGGAAAATATATTTGGTAATGACATGTCTGGTAAGGGA
>NW_006400127.1:1666714-1669619 GCF_000299155.1 Elephantulus edwardii
AAAGGACAAATACTGCATAGTGCCACTGTTGTAAAATAGGACTGACATCGAGGTTGGGGGGAACCTAAGAAAAGAGGGAAGAAATACTGTACAGTACTTTGAAACAGATGAGGGAGAAAACTATTTAAAATGAATATATGATTAGGTATTATTTTTATGACAAGAGTCCAGAATAAGAGCTGCATAGTAAAGTGGTCTGGGGGCGAGGGTGTAATTGTATAACAATGAAAGAATTTTTTTTTTCCTTTTCAAAGAGAAAAGTGAACTGGGAGGGGTGGGCAAGGAGGAAAATGTGCAACAATGAATGAATGGAAATCTAAAGTCTCTAAAAATTTTCATTAAAATCTCAATAAAAAATTTAAAAAAATCTGTTTTTCATAGAGTTGCTATGGGTCTTACTCAACTCGACACCTAACAACAAGTATGAAAAAATGAGTCACTTTTCATGTGAGGTGCTGTCAAGCCTACCACTGAAAGCAATCCTATGAGCGACGTATCCTATCCTGGGGTCTTATCCTGTGCACAATCTCTGGCATGCCGTTACAGTCACTATGACAGTTCATTAGTTGAGGGTCTTCCTTTCTTTCTCTAACCCTCCAACTTGCCCAGCATGATGTCTTTTTCTAAGGAATGAGTCATGTCCACAGTATGTAAGATGAAGTTCCGCCATTCTTTCCTTTAAGGACCACGCTGGTTTCACTTCTAAGACAGATCTGTCTGCTCTGTTGGCAGTCCATGGGATAGTCAGTACTCTTCCCCAAAATGACAGTTCAAAATTATCAAAACTTAATAGAAATCTAAACTCTGTCTTAAATGCTCATTTTGAGAGTTATTTTCTGCATATGGTGGACCTATGTAGCTTCTGAATACCTATGTCCAAGAAAATTTACACTCAAACTCAAAACTCAAACTCACTGCTGTCCAGTCAGTTCTCAATTCATAGCCCTCCCTCCATGGGGTTTTCGAGCCTGTGAATAGCACAGGAGGAGATTACCCATCTTCCACCCGTGAAGCTGCTGGTGGACTCAAACTCCAGAGACTTGTGGCCTTTTACAAGTTTTTTTGCTCTTGCTCTATCTTTCCTTTTTTTAAGGATAGATCCCTTCATGGTCCTGTGGACCTCTGAACTTCAGTTTGAATGCCTGTTGTTGTTCAATGTATGGGAATGATAATGTTAAACAGTGTGAATGGAGGAATGCATGAAACTCGATGTATATAAATGAAACACAATGTATATGCTTTTTATATGCAAACCAATAGAAAGTAATTTTTTAAAAGTTTGCTACTGTTATGTACTCTGAAGTCAGAGTCAACTCATCCCTGACCCTCCAGTGGGTTTTCAGAGGCAGTAAATCATAGTGGTGGAGACAGCCTCTCTTTCTCTCACAGAATGACTGGTGGATTCGAACTGTGCTGCTTTGGGTTCTCAGCACAGCTCCTTACTACCTAATTGTCCTCTATTGCCATTCTATATGCATGGGTTTCCCTAAATGACTTTGTTTAATAGTAGATGGTAGCAGAGAATCATTTCCATGCTGTCTTTGACTTTATGGTTGGTGTGAGTCCGAGTTTCCTTGGAAGCAGAACTGACCTTACTACTTGTTCTCTTGAGTCTAGACTCCAAAACCATGCTTTCTCTGTGAAAAGGATTCAGAATATTTTTGTTGAAATGCTCAAAGTGAAGTGTTGTTGGCTCCTCTGGAGTCAATGTAAAGACAAATTTATTTTTAAAAAGGAAGTAAAAAAAATAAGTGGCTATTTCCATGTTCTTTTTTTCTGGTTTTTTTCTTTTTTTGGTAATGATTTTCTAATGCAACATATATATTTTTTACAGCATATTCTTTCCAATTAATCCCCCCATTCATTCAGTGCTGAATATTTTCCTCCCTGCCCACTCCACAGCCCAGTTCATTTTTCTCTTTGAAAAGAAAAAAAAAATCTTTCATTGCTATACAATCCCCCCCAAATCCACAGTCCACTTTACTATGCATTTCTTTTTATGTAACCTTGTCATGAAAATAATACCTAATCCTATATCCCTTTAAAACATAAAAATGCCCCAAATTGTCCAACCACAATTGAATGGATTGAGAAATTATGGTACATTCACACTATGGAACACTGTGCAGCACCCAGGAGCAATGATTTTAGGTAGATCACTATATGACTTGGGATGGACTGGAGAATATTGTACTAAGTGAACTAACTCAGTCTCATAAGGAAAAATACTGTATAAGACCATTATTGTAGAAATAGATAAATGTGGATGAGTAAAACGTGTCTGAGGATCTAAGGGAAGAAAGGAGGAGTAGAGGGCTAGTGATGGAGATTAGCCATGAGGTTGCACAGTTTGATGGGTGGAGAGGGGATGGGTTGGGTAGGTGAGAGGGGTCCATTGTGAGGGACAAAGTATACTAACTTTGTAAAGTAAACCAGAATAAAATGTAAAAAAAAAAATAATTGCAAAAAATAAAAAGAAAAAAGTGACTTGGTTGTCTTTCCATCTTCAAGATAATGGTCTTATTCAGTACTTGTCCTTATGAGACAGGATGTGTGTAAATGTTTAAAAGGGGAAGGGGAAAGCAGAAAGGGATGGAACAAGAGGAAGGGGAAAATGACTTAAATAGAAGAGGTTAGTGGCAGATGGGGGGGTGAAGCAATAGGAAAGACTCAAAGGAAATATGAAAAGAAGGGGTGATAATAGGTATAAATCATTAGTTAATTATATAAATTAATAACCATAAAATGTGTGCTCATTAAAAAACTTGCCTGAAATAACTATGAGAAACATTATAAGCAAACTATTGTAATTAGTGGCAGATGGGGGGGTGAAGCAATAGGAAAGACTCAAAGGAAATATGAAAAGAAGGGGTGATAATAGGTATAAATCATTAGTTAATTATAT
>NW_006400127.1:1669719-1674423 GCF_000299155.1 Elephantulus edwardii
TATAAATTAATTATATAAATTACATTATTATATAACTAATTAAATAAAATATAATGTATATATAAAACATAATGTAGGTGAGTAAAACATAATATATATGAATGACTGTATGCAAACCAATAAAGGTACATCCTTCTAAAGTGAAAAAAATATAATTAATACTTGTAAACTTTTAAAATAGTGCTTGGCCCAGAAAAACTATTCAAGGAAAATTAGCTGTTGCTATTTATCTGTAAAGTGTTATCTATACAGAAGCACTGAGGATTTAAGAGACCAATCTCAGATAAATCTAGAAGTCCTATGTTTTACTTTGAAAGGAACTTGAAAATATGTGAAGTTTTAGTAAGTCATTTTTACTTAGCTTAAAAATATTCTTAGCTTCATAACTTGAGTTAAAGTCCCAGTCTTCAAAAATAAGATTACCGTAGAGGGTGTGCTTTTAGATTAGTATCTTTAAAGTGAGTCAAATTCAACAGAATCTATGTCTTAGGGCAGGAACGTTTCATACTCAGCACCTGGGTTCTAGGAAATATCCCAGTTTAATAAATTAATCTTGCTTGCTTATGTTCATTTGAAGTGGAGTTTGTTACTTACAACTAATATCCTCAGTTAATTAAATAAGCCCTTGAGATGCTCTTAAAATGATAAAATGGAACAAAAGATGAGGGGCACTGTAATCATTGTTATTGTGCATATGAGGACTAAGGGAAGGGAGTAGAAGGATAAAAAATACTGACAGGGTAAAGTGGACCGCGATCCTAGATTTAATAGGAGTATGCAACTTGAGTTTTCTTGAAGAAGATGCTTCAATGTCTTCATACAAATCCAGTAGAGTTATATTAAACTCTTTTGAATATACATGAACTGAAAAAAAAATCCCCCAAATAAACCAACCTCAGTGCCATAGAATTGGAACTGACTCATAACTGATCCTCCAGCAGGTTTTTGGAGGCCATAAATTGCACAGGAGATTGCCCATCTTTTCCTCATGGAACTTCCGGTGGATTTGAATCGGCTCTCTTAAGGTTAGCAGCTAACCTTCATAATGACTACACCAGCAGAGCTCCCTAAATGTACATGGAAGAAGGGTGGAAATGGAAAAGACTAAGATTAAGCAAGCTTTTGGAAATTCAAGATAAAATTGGGTGAAGCAATAAAAGTGCTGTACCAATGCAATTATAAAAGAAAATTAATTGTTGGAGACAAATGGAAAACATGACAGGACACTTGGCTGACTGTTCTTGGCTTTTTGTTAGATACCAGTGAGTCAATTCTGACTCAGAACCCATGTACAACAGAAGGGACACACTAGCTAGTTCTGTACCTTCTTCAAAATGGTTATTATATTTAAGTACTTTATTACAGTCACTCCATCAATCCATGTCACTGAAGGGTTTCCTCTTTTTTCCTTGCCCTCTACTTAACCAAGCTAGATATCCTTTGCCAGGGACCGGTGTTTCTTGATAACATGGCCAAAGTATATGAGATGAAGCCTCACTATCTTCTTTACTACTAACTAAAGAACTTTCTGACAGCCCTTTTTCCAAGATAGATTTACTTGTTCTTTTGGTAGTCATGATATAGCCAGTTTCTTGGCCAACAGTACAATTCAAAGGCATCAATTCTTCCAAAAGAACAAACAAATCTGTCTTGGAGGAAGTACACCAGGTTGCTCCATAAAGACAAAGTAGAGTGAAACGTTGTCTCACATACTTCAGTCATACATGGAAAAGGACATTGCACTGGAGAGGCAGAGGTTCAATGAAAAGAGAGGGAGACCTTCAACAAGATGAATTAACACAATGACTACACTAATGAGCTTGAGTATGGCAAAGATTGTAAGGATGGCACCAGATAAGGTAAGATTTCAATCTGTTCATAGGGTTGCTGTGAGTTGTAGACAATTTGATAGCACCTAAACACTATCCAATTCTTCTTTAGTTTTCCATATTCATAACCCAACTTACACATGCATATGAAATAATTGAAAATGTCATGGCTTGGGTCAAACACAAATGTCTCATAGTGACATTTATACTTTTTAAACTTTAAAGAAGTCCTTTTCAAAAGTTTTCCCCAGGGAAATATGTTGTTAGATTATTTGACTTCTGTTTATCTGATTGATTGGGGATCCAGCTAAAATAAAATTTTTGACAACTTTGATCTTTTATTTACTTTGGTGGTGTTTATTTGTCCAGTTGTGAGATTTTCTGTTTTCTTGATGTTCAGGTGTAATCCATACTGAAGACTGTAGTCTGATCTTCTTTCTTCAGTTAGTGCTTTTGATAAGCAAGGGTGTATCTTCTGCTTATTGCAGATGGTCATTCCCAAGGTAATTGCCAATTTAAAAAAATAGCACTTTACAATCAGTTTTACTATTTTTTGAAGTAAAACCCAATAGTTGCATGTTTGAAAAGGAAAGAGATTTATTTTCTCAAATGGTTGCTCCTATCAGGCTAAAGTAACCAATGTAAACAATGGAATCTGTTATACAATCTGGGAGGGGAGGTTTTAATAGGCTGCCTCTTTCACTGCTGGAAAAAGGGTTAGATACTGCTTTGTTTGGTGAAAAATGGGTTATAACAAAATACTCAATAAAATGGCTCTCACAACCAAGAGAACTGCTTTTTTTATGTACTTGGTCTATTTAAAAGAAGACAAGATATATAGTCCTTATTTTTACCTTCTTGTTTTGAAAAGATAATTTTGAATAATTGCAGCCAAACAATGGAAGTATACAATATTAACCTTGTTTCCTTCTTTCATCTGTTTCTTATTCTTTTCCTCATCCAGCCTTCCCACACCTTTCTTCCTGCCTTCTTTTCTTCCTTCCTTTTTTTATTATAGACTTAAAATAACCTAAAGGAAGGGTTTAATTAAAAAATAGATGTTAACAAAGTATGTTCAGAGTAATATATTTGTACAGAGTGCATTGCTGTAAACATCTAGGGCACAGGTTCACTTACTCAGTAATTGATAATTCATGTTTATGCATTACTTTACATACTGGTTGTGTTTCCATCTGGATTATCCGAGTAATTTTTTTCCACAAAAAAAATATCATTTGCTTTCCAAAGAGAAGTTTCTAACTCTTCTTTCCTCTTGGAGGGTGCAGCAAGGGGCAATTTTTCACATAAAGTCTCTATTATTGCGAAGTTGGTGGGTTTATTAAGACTGTCACCATTCTGTTCATTCAACATGTCCCAGAAATCTTTTGGTCTCTATTTTGCTTTTCCTATGGGTTCCAAAAGAGCTTTATTTATGTAATGAAAATTTAAAAAAATCCATTAATATGAATGTATTATGAAATATATGAAAAATTTCCATTAATATGAATATATTCTATGATAAATATAAATATATATAATACATTGGAGGAAGATTCAGCAACAGTCTGCATTATGAAGATGAAACAACCCTGTTTACTGAAACTGAGGAGGACCTGAAGCGCTTGCTGCAGAAGGTCAAGGACTGCAGCTTTCAGTATGGATTGAGGCTCAATATCAAGAAGACAAAGATTCTCACCACTGGGCCAATTGGCAGCATCAGGATGGATGGTGAAGAGATTGAGATTGTTCACAGCTTTAGTTTGCTTGGCTCCACAGGCAACACTCTTGGCACCAGCAGCCAGGAAATTAAAAGATGTATTGTGATGGGAAAGTCTGCTATTAGGGTCCTCTCCAAAGTTCTGGAGAGCAATGGTATTACTCTGGAGACTAAGGTGCACCTGAAACAGGCCATGGTCTTTGCAATCCCTTGCTATGTGTCAGAGAGATGGACAATGTCTAGGGAGGATAGAAGGAGAATTGATGCCTTTGAGCTGTGGTGTTGGAGAAGAGTATTGCTACCATGGTTTATCCTTCAGAGGGTTAAACCACACTGCTCCTTGGATGCAAGGATTCTGAAGCTTTGTCTGACATACTTTGGACATGTTGCATGGTAAGACTAGTCCTTGGAGAGGGACATCATGCTTGGGAGGGTGGAGGGACAGCGCAGAAGAGGAAGAGAGGAAGACCCTTTATGAAGTGGATTGATTTAGTGACTGGGGTAATTGGGGTAGGTGTGTTGGGGGCAATGAGATTGGCACATGATAGCACAGAGTTTAGGGCTGTTGTACATAGGAGAGATATAAATAGGTAGAGATAGAGATAGAGAAAGAGATAGAGAGATAGAGATAGAGATGATATAGATATGGATATGGATATAGATATAGATATAGATTATATAGAGATAGAGATAGATATAGATGATATAGACATATAGATGTATAGATATATATTTTTGTTGTTGTTATTGTTATGTGCTGTCGAGTCACCTCCAACTCATAGCAGCCCTATGTACAACAGCCCTAAACCCTGCACTATCCTGTGCCAATCTTACTGTCCCCAACACATCTACCCTGATTACCACAGTCAGAGAAGAAGATTCAGTAGTTGGAAAAACATGGACTTGGTGACAGAAATGGAGCTGGAGAGAGAATAATTGAATTTTGCACTATCAATGACTTATTAATTGCAAATATGTTTTTTAAGAGACATAAATGCAGGCTATATACATGGATTTCACCTCATGGTATGCATAGGAATCAGATCAATTACATCTGCAGAAAGAACCCCTGGAGAAGCTCAATATCAGCTGTGAAAACTAGGCCAGGAGCTGATTGTGGAACAGACCACCAACTACTCATATACAAGTTCAAGCTGA
>NW_006400127.1:1677093-1679275 GCF_000299155.1 Elephantulus edwardii
CAGTTTTACTCCTTGCCCAGCTTTCAGTTGCAAAGCAAGTGATTGCAAAGACCATGGCCTGAATCAGGAACACCTTAGTCTTCAAACTGATATCATTGTTCCTTACTAATTTAGAGACATCCTTGACTGCAGACTTTGTCAGTGAAATACAACTCCTGATTTATTGACTGCAAGCAAGGATGTTGTTTATAAATCCAAATCAAGATAAAGTTGTTTTCAATTTCAATCTTTTGTCTATATGATGTTGGCTATCAGTTTAGCGGTGACAACTTTTATTTTCTTGATATTTATATATAATATTGAAGACTGTAGTCTTTGATCTTCTGAAGCTAGTGTTTTCAAGTCTTCTCACTTTCATAACATAGGTTATTTATAAGTCTTCCTCCAATACTAATGCCATACTCTTCTTCAGAGAATCCAGTTTCTAGAATGACTTGCTTAGCATACAGATTGTATGTGTGTGTATATACAGATATATATATGTATGTATATGTATATATGTATATATGTGTATATGTATATAGGTATATAGGTATATATATGTATATAGGTATATATATATGTATATATATGTATGTATAGATAGATAGAGAGACAGAGAGTGAGAGAGAGAAAATGAATATACAACACTGATGCACATCTTTCTTAATTTTAAACCAGCTAGTATTCCTATCCTCTGTTCTCACAGTACCCTTTTGGTCTAGTTATAGGTTTTGCATGAGCACAATTAAGTGTTCTGGGATTTCCATTCTTCTCAACTGTAGCCACAATGCGTTAAAAAATTATGACTTTCTCATTTAAAGGACTTTATGTTTTGAATATCTTGAGTTCTATAAATCATCTCGCTGGACAGCTCTTTTCAGGACTATTTTGTTTATCCTGCCTTATGTAGACATGATTTATAATAAAATAAACAAGGATGCTTAGTTTACATTTTCATAAAGAATTCAAAAGAAAAGTTATGAAATTTGGTTAATAGGTTGCTCTGGTCCAAATACCTTCTTTACATTTAAGTCCCATCATTCATACTGTTAAATGCTCTGTCTCATAGTCCTCCTCTGGACAGTAGATCAAAGCCTTGCCTTGTCTTGTATCATCCTCACAATTTCCCCATGCTCAACTCCATTGTTGTGCTCACTGTGCCAATCCATCTTGTTGAAAGTCTTCAACTCTTCTGCTGATTCTCTGTTTTCCAAGGAATGATGTGTTTTGCCAAGAGTTGACAGCTCCTGACAACATGCCCAAAGTGTTTGAAGTTCTACCATTTTTGCCTCAAAGCAGCACCCCAGTTGCACTTCCTCCAGGGAAGATTTGCCTGTTTGCTATTCTCTAGTGATGCTGGAAGCTATGCCATCACTAAATCTCATGATTCTATTGTTATTGAAATGGATTTATTTAACACAAGAAATAGATCTTCACTCTAGCAAGTCAACTGCTGATGAGTTGGAACAGACTCATGGCTTACTCACATAGGAGGATATTTTCCATCTTTCTCCTCTGAAGCAGCTGGAGGATTTGAACAATATTTCTCTGGATCAGTAGTGCCACTGTTGACCACCAGAACTCCCTGGTGGATTATTTTAGATAACTTAAAATAAGCCAAAATCGATCCAAACTCTTGCTTTTACAGTATGAGTTTGCATTCCATTTTGATGCAGTTAGGTTTGAGAATCCAAAACTCCATAATGTTTTAACCATAGTATGAGAGTTGTATATGAGAGTTGTATAATATATAGGATTGGATGATAAATGTAGCACAATTTATAAATTACAAAATTAGAAATTTTTATTAAAAATATGACATGTCAGCTTACTGAATCAGGAATTTTGATTACACAGCACTTGGAATTCACTCTCACCTTATTCTCTAAGTAGAGAGCTCTGGTGACCTAGTTTATAGGAAGTTATGCATCAAGGTGAAAGCTGCGCCTGTCTGGCAGTTTGACTCTACCACCTACTGTGAGAGAGAATGATGGTCAGAGCCCTCCACTGTGACTTTCAGCTTCAGAAACCCAGTGGAGGGTCAGGAGTGAGTCACATTAGGCTCTATCTAGAGCAATGCAATTTTTTTAATTATTAAATTTTATTAGTTTTAATGAACATTTACAGGGATTTGGAGTTTTCATTCCTTCATTGCTGCACCATTCTCTCTACCCTCCTCCCCAGTTTGTTCTTCTTCCCC
>NW_006400127.1:1679957-1717599 GCF_000299155.1 Elephantulus edwardii
CCATTTTGAATAATATTGCATGAGTTCCTTGTTTTTCAATGCAGCATAGTATTCCATTGTGCGAATATACCACAGCTTCTCTAGCCATTCGTTTATTGATGGGAGCAATGCAATTTTTTAATTAAAGTCTTTCTCTAGTAATAGACAGTTGGTAGACATAGCTTCTTGGATTTGAAATTAGACATTTTTATTGGGTAGAAGGAAAATGTAATGTTTTATTTGAGAACATTTTTGAGGATTTCTTGGGAAATTGGAGAATGACACTAAGGAAATAATAGAGGTACTCCTCAATAGTCAGGAATTTTGAATTGAAATATGACAAAAAACTGCTATGTATTACTTTCTATAAGGTTGTTGAGGATTTACTATTTAAAAAATGGATGGACAATACTGCTTCTTACTCTGTCTTAGTCTGGAAACTTGGCTGAAAGCTATCCACTATGGGTGACCCTGCTGACATTTAAAATACTAGTGGCATATATATATATTCCAGTATCTTAACAACATGAAAGCCACCACAGTACACAGCAAACTGACAGGTGAGTGATGGCAGAGAGTATTGAATATTCCATGGAGAGCCAGAAGAACAAACACATCTATCGTGAAGGAAATGCAACCAGAGTGCTCCTTAGAGGAAAGGATGGTGAAACTTTGTCTCACTTATTTAGTACATATTCTCAGAAGAAAACAGGGCTTAAAGAGAGATATTATACCAAGAAAGGTTTACAGAGATCATGAGGATAGTATAAAATAGGGCAAAGTTAATATCTCTTGTTCATAGGGTTGCTGCTACAAGCAATGAAAGGAATGTGGCATCAGGATCAGAGGAAGCTGAATAAACAATCTGTGTTATGCAAATGATACAACCTCATTGGCGGAAAAAGAAAATTTGAAGCACAGCTACTGAAAATTACAGACTAGAAAAAAAAAGAAAATTACAGACTAGAGTCTTCAATATAAATTACATCTCAACATCAAGACAACAAAAATCCTTGCTGGTGGACCAATATGCAGCATCATGATAATTGGAGAAAAGACTGAAGTTGTCAACGATTTCTTCTTGCTTGGATCCACACTCAACACCCTTGTTACTAACAGAGAAGAAATAAGAAGGTATGTTTCATTGGGGAAATCTACTAAGGACTTCTCCAAAGTGCTAAGATGCAATGACATCAGCTTAAAGAGTAAGGTGCTTTAACATCAGCTTAAAGACAAAGGCTGTGATCTTTTAAAGTACTTGCTATGCATCTGAATGTTAGACAATGACTATGGATTACAGAAGAAGTTGCGATGTCTTTGAGTTGTGGTGTTGGAGAAGAGTGCCGAATATCTTAAGAACAAACAGATCTGTCTTGGGGAGAGTGCAACCAAGATGCTTCTAAGAAATGAGGATGGCAAAATTTCATCTCACATACTGTGAAAATGATAGCAGAGGTCAGTCTTTGGAAAAGGATATCATGCTTGGAGGGTGAGGGTCAGTGAAAGAAAGCAAGACCCTCAAGGAGATGCTAACAGTGACTCTATCAATGGGCTTGAGTGTACCAGAGAAGGTGAAGATGGATGGCCCAGGACAGGGTAAGGTTCACATCCGTAGTTCATAGGGTCTGTATGAGTCATACTCACTTTGATGGCGTCTAACAACAAGTCATAGTCAACTCAACAGCACCTATCTTCAACAATGTTGTTTTCCATTATCTACTCCGTGTTACTATTATACCAGTTAAAAACATTTCCACATTGCTTCTTATTGCCTACATTTTTAAAACTTCTGTTGCTGGGTTGTTTCTTTTTAAATTATTTTATTAACATAAGAGACCTGTGCTGAACATGGCTTTTAAATGAGCATCTAATTAATATTAAGAAAACAGAGATGGTAACTTTTTAACTATCAGATGTAATCTTGCTAACTAAAAAAAAGTATCTTTAAACTTCCAAGATTTGTGGATTTATACTTTTTATCTTCTAATTGATATCCTTTAAGCATACATTTTTATATTTAATAATATACTAAGTTAAAAATATGTATTATTTACTATTTGAAGTAAATTGGTATCCTAGAGGTAAGGAGTTGCTCTGTCAACCAAAAGATAAGCGGTTCAAACCTGGCAACTGCTGTGCAGGAGAAAGATGGGTAGTCAACTCCCAAGTGATTTACCGCCTCTCAAAACCTACTGGAAGATTAGATATGAGTTGGTCCTGACTTGATGGTACACCACCAATACCTCCACAAGAATCATAGTTGGTAGTCGGAATAGTCAAATAGTCAGAGTCGACCTATAGCTGATTCCCCAGTAGGTTATCAGAGATTGTAAGTTGTCATTGAGGAGAATGCATGTATTTCTTCCAAAGAGCATCTGATGGCTAAGTATGCCTTTGAGTTGGCAGCATAATTCCTGACCAATAAATGTTGTTGTTGTTATGTGCTGTCAAGTCACCTGTGACTCATAGCAACCCTACGTACAACAGCCCTAAACTCTGCTCTATCTCTTGCCAAGTCTCTGGCACTCTTATACCCATTACCCTACTTACTAAATCAATCCATTTCATCAAGAGTCTTCCTCTCCTGCGCTGTCCCTCCACCCTCCCATGATGTCCCTCTCAGACGACTGATCCTGCCTTGCAACATGTTCAAAGTATGTCAGACCTTCAGAATCCTTGCTTCCAAGGATCAGCCTGGCTTCACCCTCTCCAGGATGAACTTGTTTGTTCTCCTAGCAATCCATGGTATTTTCAATACTCTTGTCCAGCATCAAAGCTCAAAGGCATAAACTCTCCTTCTACCATCCCTAGTCATTGCCCAGCTCTCTGATGCATAGCAAGTAATTGAAAAGACCATGACCTGTCAGATCACATCAGGCACACATTAGTCTCCAGACTGATATCGTTGCTCTTCAGTACTTTGGAGAGGTCTCTGACAGCAGACTTTCCCAACTCAATTAGTCTTTTAATTTTCTGCTGCTGGTACCAAGAGTGTTGATTGTAGAGCCAAGCAAACTGAAGCTGTTAACAATCTCAGTCTCTTCATCATCCATCATGATGCTGCCAGTTGGCCCAGAGGTGAGAATCTTTGTTTTCTTGATTTTGAGCTTTAATCCACATTGAAGGCTGCAGGCCTTGACCTTCTGCAGCAAGTGCTTCAGGTCCTCTTCAGTCTGAGCAAGCAGGGTTGTATCATCTGTGTAATACAGATTGTTGATGATTCTTCCTCCAATCCTGATGCCACATTTTTCCTCATAGAGACCAGCCTTCCAGATAATCTGTTCTGCATATAGATTCTGGTGGAAAGTAAAGGATACTAGAAGAATGTCTTTTTATATTTTATTGCTATACAAAATTATTTGACTGCATGGATAATAACAAACTATAGCTACTATTAAAAAGGATGGGAATCCCAGAACACTTAGTAGTATTCATAGAAAACCATTATTTAGATCAAGAAGCTGTTGTCTGAACAAAGCAAGGGAACACTGCATGGTTTAAAATAATGAAGAATGTGCCTCAGGGTTGCATCCTTTCTGCACACCTATTCAATCTACATGCTGAGCAAAAACTTTTAGTAGGTGGACTCTGAAGAAGAATGTGGCCTCATATTTGGAGAAATACTCATTAACAACCTGCATTATGAGATGACACAACCTTGCTTGCTGAGAGTAAGGAGGACTTGAAATGCTTTCTGCAGAAGTTTCAAAACCTACAGCCTTTAATATGGATTGCATCTCTACAACAAGGATACAAAAATCCTCACCACTGGATTGATAAGTGATATCATGTGTATTGAGAAGATTGAAATTATCAATGATTTCATCTTACTTGCATCTACAAGCAGCACCCTTGGTACCAGTAGGTAGGAGTTCAGGAGACATACTGAAAGTCTGCTATTGGGAAAGTCTGCTGTCATGGAGCTCTCCAAATTATGGAGGAACAATCATGTCCACTTGCAGACGAAGGTGCCTCTGAATCAGGCTGTGGTCTTTCATTCACTTGCTATGCGTCTGTGAGCTGGACTATCAATAAGGATGACAGATAAAGAATTGATTCCTTTGAGCTGTGGTGTTGGAGAGAGTCCTGATTACCCCGGATAATCCTGGTTAAACTTCCAAAAGAATAAAAGATACATCTTAGAAGTACAGCCAGAGTACTTCTTGGAGGCAAGAATGGAGAAGCTTCATTTCACATAATTTGGGCATGTTGCTGAGAGGCTATTCCTTTAAAAGTGATACCATACTTGCACAGTTAGAGAGTCAGCAAAGGAAAGGAAGACCCTCAAAGAGATAAATGGATGCTATGATTACAGTAATGGGCTTTATTGTGCCATTGATGATAAGGATGGCACAAGATAGGACAGGTTTAGATATGGTATTCATAGGGTTAATATGAGTCATGGTTGACTTGATGGTACCTAACAATAACATCAGGCCCAAAGCATGTAAGAGGAAACTTTGCCATCCTTGCCACTGAGGAGCACTCTCCTTAAGTTAACTTGTGGGGCTCTCTTCATAAATATCTGCTAAAGATTCTAAAATTAAAATAATTATTAATGAAGATTTTGCATTATTTATATACATATAAATATATAAACACTAATAATTTTTCTTTACATTCAAAATCTTGATGAATTTTGGATTCTGCAAATAAATAAAGATATAAAACTTTTTCCAGTATTAAGAGGTAGATTATGTAAATTATTATATATCACATGATATGTTTGACATATTTGAAGGAAGATCAGTAGAACTGAACTTAGTTCTTGGAAAGAAGGACTGAGGAAACTAATACATGGTTTTAATATGGTAGTAATAATAACTACTTATTCTTGTATAAATATTTTTAAAGAGAAGAGGAAACATTTGTATGACATACAAAGTTGAATGTCTTCCAAAAGTTGACTATATAGTTGTATATTTTTAGAAAGACTGTAAAATCTTTCCCTGTCTGGGGAATGTACAAACAGCAGGGTTCATTCTTTGCAAGATGATTTAGATGTGGAACTAGCAGTAAGTTAAATAAACTACCTAGGGTTCTTTCAAGCCTCTGATTCTAACAGTATTAAGGAGACTTTCTTTCTGCTTGCTAACAGCTGCCTTCCTAGATTTTAAAAAATCATTCCTCTTTTTATTGTATGTATATTCTCTTTTCAGTTGCTTAGGATCTTTATTCAGACAAACAGGGAGAGTTTTTGGCCTGATTTCTGTTTCTCTAAACAGTAAGGTTCTTAAGAAAACAAGTACCAAAATATTTATGGAGCATATGACAGCACTATTAAGCACCAAGAAGCTATATTTTTTAAATTAGCACTTAGGTAAACATTTTCTTAAAAGAAAAATTGTGAATAGATATGAATATTTTTCTAATAAAACAATGAATAAACAAGAAAAAATTACCCCTAAAATACACAATATCTTCAGAATAATAACACCTTTACATTTTTAGTGAGGCGTCCACCTGTGAAAAAGCA
This sequence comes from Elephantulus edwardii, assembly GCF_000299155.1. Lineage (NCBI taxonomy): Eukaryota > Metazoa > Chordata > Mammalia > Macroscelidea > Macroscelididae > Elephantulus > Elephantulus edwardii. The sequence continues at coordinate 1,685,413 of NW_006400127.1, forward strand.
TATTAGAAGAAAAGAACTGTCTTTTAGTTCCTCCTTTGAAATTATTTCTTTATTTCGATTTCCTTTTTGTTTTTGTCACATTGCTTTAAGGGAAGAATCAAATTAAAATTGTTAAATCATCTGTTAAACTATTTTGAATTTTCCAAGAAGGGGCTTTTAGCAAAGACAAAGTACAGAGCCCTTGATTTGTGGCTATCTTTTTTCTTGATTAGTATTTGTTTCATATTATAATATGTTCTGTATACCTGCTTATCAGTTTCTCTTTTACATAACTCAGTATAAATAAATTGTGATACTCCATGCCCCCTAAAATACCTCTTTTCTTAGTAACTATACTGCAACCTTCAATATAAATTGAAGCTCAACATCAAGAAAACAAAGATTCTCTGATTGTGAGCATCATGATAGATGATGAAGAGATTGAGGTTGTTAATAGCTTTACTTTGCTTGGTTCCACAATCAGCACTCTTGGTACCAGCAGCAGGAAATGAAAAGACAAATTTCTTTGGAGAAGTCTGCTATAAGAGACCTCTCCAAAGTGCTGAGGAGCAATGATATCAGTCTGGAGACTAAGGTGTGCCTGATCCAGGCCATAGTCTTTACAATTATTTGCTATGCATCAGAAATCTGGACAATGACTTGAGGTGATAGAAAGAGAACAGATGTCTTTGAGCCATGGTGCTGGAAAGAGTATTTAATTTACCATGAATTATTAGAAGAACAAACAGGTTCGTCCATAGAGAGTGAGATCAGGCCACTCCTTGGAGGCAGGGATCCTCAAACTTTGTCTGATATACTTTGGGCATGCTGCAAGGAGGGATCAGTCCTTAGAGAGGGACCTCATGCTTGGGAGGGTGGAGGGACAGCGCAAGAGAGGAAGACCCTCAATGAGATGGATTGATTCAGTGACCAAGGTAATGGGGATGTGTCAGAGACAATAAGATTGGCACAGGATAGAGCAGGGTTTAGGGCTGTTATACACAGGGTCAGTATGAGTTGCAGGCAACTTGATGGCACATATCAACAAGAAATTTATCTAACTCAGAATAGTGATACAACTAAAATTTGAGAGAAGTATTAAGTAATGTTGTTGTTGTTGTTGTTGTGTGCCATCGAGTCGTTTCCGACTCATAGCGACCCTATGCACAACAGCTCTAAACCCTGCTCTATACAGCTAAAATTTGGGAGAAGTATTAGGTAGTGAGAAGAATGACTATCAGAATGCATCCACATTGTTTGGGAAAGAAAGTAGCTGGAAAGCAGTAAATGGTAATAATAAATGTTTTTATTAGTCGTCTTCCACAGATTACTATAGTGAATCATTGTGTAACATGTCAGACTGCTAACCAAATGGTCAGTGGTTCATATTCCCTGGATTCTCAACAAGAGACATAACCAGTTTCCTCTTGGAAAGATTTACAAATCTGGACAACCTGTAGAACTGCTATGAGTTAGAACCAAGATGATGGCGGTAGGTTTTTTATAAGTCAGCTATAAATATTGAGCCTACAAATGTAATGCATAAATTTAGGCAAGCTTATCTGAGACAATCTTGACCCGAGAGAGTACCTTTTATAGTATCCCTTTAAGTATCTGAAGAAGTCAGGATGAAGTACGCATAGCGGGTTGACAAAGGCAGGCCAAACCAGGTCAAGCCTGCTGCCATGGAGGTGATTCCAACTCAAGGTGACCCTCCATTAAGTTTCCAAGACTATAATTTTTTTTTTAGGAGATTGTTTACCTTTCTGCCAAGGAAAGACTGTTGGATTAAAATTTTTGGCTTTTTTCTAGTCGCCCAAAATGCACTTTGCTAAGCCACTAGGGATACTTGCTAGGAATTGAGAGGGCTTTAACATGATGCTGATTGCCTGGGTTGATTTGATGGGTGTTATAAAGGGAACATTCTTAAACAGTGTGTTAGTCATTATTATTTCAAGCGTCTATAGTATGTCTAATGGTCTCTTGTGCTGTTAGAGTAGGAGGAGTTTCCCGGATTTAGAGTATCAGGACTTTCCTGGGCCTAAGTGGAGTTCCTCCCAGGCCTGGTTCATTAAATGGGTGCAATATATATAGAGTGCACCTGAAAATAAATGAAGAAAAAGTGAAGAAAGACTGTGCAACACAGGCAAAGAATAAAGACAAAGTAAACTTTAGTATGTAAGAAAGAAACACCCTCAAAAGACAAGGATGAAAGTACTTTATATGGAGAGGGTGAAACCAAGTTATTCCTTGGAGGCAAAGATTTGAAGCTTGGTCTCACATACTTTGGACATATTGTCCAGAGGGACCAGTCCCTGGAGAAGGACATCATGCATAGAAGGGTGGAGAGACAGCATAAGAGAGGAAGACCTCAGATGAGATGAATTGATCCAATAACTGGGATAATGAGGGTAGATGTGGCAGAGATTGTGAGACTGGCTCAAGATAGAGCAGGATTCAGAACTATTAGGTATAGGGTCTTTATAAGTTGTGGTTGACTTGACGGCACATAACAACTACAATGAGAGAAGACTGCTTAGATTTCTCCTGAGAAAGCAGTGGCTAATTTAAATAACCAGATATACATGGCCTTTTGGTTGGCAGTATCACACATTTCAGATTATGCCAACAGAACTCTTTTTTCTTGTGCTGCTTTCATTAGGTGTCATCAAGTTAACTATGAGTCACAGCATTCCTATGAACAATACATATGAATCTAGCCCTATCCTGTGCCATCCTTATCATCTCTGATACTCAAATTCATTGTTACAGTTATTGTGTCAATACATCTTGTTAGGGTTCTTTTTCTCTTTCTCTGACCCTCCGTCTTTAAAAGCAGTCCCGAATAACCATTAGCTGTAGCACTTAGCAGGTATAGCGGAGAGAGGCACAAAAGTGACTCAGAGTTTAGTCTTGGTGCAGAGGATTTTAAAGTATTAGATATTGGAAAGAACAAACCCAGCTGGTTTTTGTAGAAGTAGTTTTTCCATATTATGGTTATTAGGTAACTAGGAACTAGGCTTATTATTGAGATAAGTGTCTTGGCAAAGAGTACCAGAAGAATGTCAATCTGTGTTTCATTGACTATACAAAGGCATTTGACTATGTGGTTCACAACAAATTATAGGTAACCTTGAGGAAAATGGGAATCCCAGAACACTTGATTGTGGTCATGCAAAACCTATACTTGGACCAGGAATCAATCATTATAACAGAGCAAGAAAATACTGCACGGTTCAAAATCAGGAAAGGCATGCATCAGGGATGCATCCTGTCTCCATAGTTTTTCAATATGTTTGTGGAACAGATCATTCAGGAGACTGGCCTTTGTGAGGAGGAATGTGGCATCAGGATCAGAGAAAGACTTATCAACAATCCGCCATATGAAGAAGACACAACCTTGTTTACTGGAACTGATGACACCTGAAGCGTTTGCTGCAGAAGATCAAGGACTGCAGTCTTCAATATAGATTGAAGCTCACCATCAAGAAGACAAAGATTGTCACCAGTGGGTTAATTGGCAGCACCATTATAGATGGAGAAGTGATTGAGGTTGTTAAAAATTACAGCTTCCTTGGCTCCACAATCAACCCTCTTGACACTAGCAGTCAGGAAATCAAAAGACAATTGCATTGGGGAAGCTTGCTGTTAAGGACCTATCCAAAGTACTAAAGAGTAATGATGTCAGTCTAAGGACTAAGGTGCATCTGATCCAGGCCACATGTCTTTGCAGTTACGACATAAGAGAGCTAGACAATGAATAAAGATGATAGAAGAAGAAGCAATGTCTTTGAGTTGTGGAGCTGGAGGAGTATTGAACAAACATGTATCATCAAGAAAACAAACAGTTTTGTCTTGGAGAGGATAAAACCGAGTTTCTACTTAGAGACAAGAATTTTGAAGCTCTTTCTCACATAGTTTGGGTGGGTGGCCAGGAGGAACCAGTCATTGGAGAACATCATGTTTCAAAGAGTGGAGAGACAGAGCAGGAAAGGAAGACCTGGAATGAGATGGACTGACATAGTAACTGGGATAATGGGGGCATGTGTTGCAGACAGTGAGACTAGCTCAGGATTGTACAAAGCTATTGTACATAGGGTCACTAGAGTCACAGGCAACTTGATTGCATATAACAACAACAATAACAACATGTTCATTCAGAACAAATACAACCATCTGTTGTGAAATTTAGAGGAGCTTTGGTTGTATATTAAGTAAGGAGTTGTGTTGCTAACTTAAAGTTGGCACTTCTCTGGTAGTTCCAGACGCTCCAGTCAGTTGCTTTGATGGAGAAATATGGGCAATTTACTCCAATGTTATTTGCTGTTTCTGAAAACATACTAGAGGATGAGCTATTAATTGGCTCTGAGTTGACAGCAATGAAGGTTTTATGAGTTGTGGAATTTATGACATAGTTGGTTTTGAGACAGACTGAACTATTGGGACATAGGAATGGTGTTTTATTCTTCTCTGAATCCCCCTAGTGTGTACTCCAGGGCTTTGTTCCCAGAGGATGCTCAATCCCTGTTTTCTGAATTGATTTGCATGCATTGTGTTGTTTCTTGACCTTTCACTCCAAATAACATACTTAAAATAATAATGACGTTTGGTAAAGTCTATTGCTACTAAGTCTGAATACACAACAAGAAGGCTGCCCATGGGACAAACAGGACAATGGCTGGTTGGTTCCTTTCCAAAAGGTACAGCAAGTAAGAACGAGAGAAACTCTTCAAAAGGCAAAACACAAAATGAAGAATCTTCTTTCTCTCTTGTGATGAGCATGCAGTCCTCTAGTGTATGGAGAGAAAAGTTTGGCTCCATTACTCATTCTTCCTTTTAAAGTAAGTCAAAGTATAAACTTATATATTTTGAAACTTTAAAAAATACTTTTTTTTTAAAAAAAAACACACCTGAATTTCTTTTAAGATGTACCTGTTTTTGGTTTATTTTATTAACACTTAAAAATAAAGGTAAGGAATCATATCAGTTATCTAAAAACCTGAAAGCATGTTGGCTTAGTTTTTGAAAAGCACAAAAAGGACTTAATGAACAGTATCAGGGATGCTATTTACTGATTTCATGAAACTACTACATATTTCATCAACAGCAGCAGTATATTGATAACATGTCTTAAGTCTTTAAACAATCTCTGGTGTATTAGCAATGAAAGCATATTTTATAGATCCAAGTATGATGAATTGTAAAATTGACGAGACAGTCCTTGTCTTAATTATCTTGTGCAGCTATAAGAGTATTACCACAAGTATTTCTACTTTAACAAACAGAATTTTATTTTCTCCCAGTTTAGGAGGCTAGACGGCAGAATTCAGAATACCAGTTCTTGAAGAAAGTTTTCTCTACATCCTCTTTGGAGGAAGATCTCTGTTATTTCTAGTATCTGCGGGCACAATATCTCTTGGAGATCTCTACATGTCTTTGTATCAATCTTCCCCAGGTTTAGGAGGTAGGAATAGTGAGCATAAGGATACTTTCTTCTTTTGATTCTTTTAGGTGGTAGTCAAGTTCTTCTTTCTCTTATAAAAAACAAATAGGTGATAGAAGTCACATCCCAGGGAAATTTTTCTTACACTAGATCAGCATTGTGACCTGAATAAGAGTATCACATCCCTCCATAAACTCCTTACAACTGATTAGCTCATAAATAAGATTACAGCATAGGGTAATTACATTGTGTTACTGTCAGATGTATGTTTACAGAAAACTAACAAACCATTAAGAATCATAGCCCACCCAAGGTCACATATGTTTGTGGAAGAAACATAAGTCAACTCATGACAGTTTTTATATCCTTTTTTTTTTAATACCAAAGAAGAATCGATGCCTTTGAATTGTGATATTGGGGAACAGTATTGAATTTATAGTGGATTGCCAAAAGAATGAACAAATCTGTTTTAGAGGAAGTGTGACTGGGGAGCTGAAAATTCATCTTACATACTTTTGAGCATGTTTTCAGGAAGCACTAGTCTTTGGAAGAAGACATCTTGCTGGCAAAAGCAGAGGACTAGAGAAAGATCTTCAAGGAGATAAATTAACAGTGAATGCAACAATGGACTTGAGTTTGGCAGGGATTGTGAGGCTCTTGCAGAATACAGCAGAGTTTCAATCTATTGTTCATAGGGTCACTATTAGTAGTCATCAACTCAAGGCGTCTAACAATAATAGCAACAATTCCTCCATTTTCCCATCCTTAAGCCATACCTTAAGAAGCAGGTGATGACTTTCCTTCTCACTAGAAACTATTACTATTCTCCTTAATGGCATCAATATCCTTCTAATGATTGGACTTTATGGTATGATCCAGAGATTATGTCATACTACTCCCTGACAACATAATTAAGATCTCCTTTTTCTGTTTTAGGGAGCTCTGTGGCTTAGTGGTAAGAAATTTCACTGTCAATGGAAAGGTACACAGTTCAAATGTACTAGCTGCTCTGAGGAGAAAGATGAGCACTATTTCTTTTATTTAGAAGTATTTATCTTTAGTATGTGTTTGTTTATCTTGTTCTTTGGCCACTGTTTCTTTTTAGATCTTGTTCCTCTTACTAAATTCTGAGTTCCTTGAACATAGAAGCTATTGTTTTTTAGTCATCTTTCTATTCATAGCTTCTTGGAACTTGGTAGATACTTGATAAATGCCGATAGACAAGTAGTGAGTGGTAGGAAGTCGATAATGTGTCTAATTCTTATTCATGGTCCATTTGTCAGGCTTGACTGGATGACTCTAGAAATGAATATTGTAAGTTCCCTAATCTAGTTGGTCTGCTGCAAGAAGATTTCTTTTTAGGAGGAAGCTTTAAAGCTAAAGTCAAGGTAGAACAAAGTTCAACACATAATCAGTTTAAATCAATTTAATCTTGTATGAAGTTAAAATTAGATTCGGTGAAGAAACCAAGAATGTCTCACCCACATCTTTTCCTTCCTGCCTTTTATTGATTTATGATTTTAGTGCATAGAGAGCTGTTGCTAGGGGACAGATTTTAAGGTTCCTGTCGAAGATATAGTTACAAAGAAGCAGTGAAGTTTTCAAGAAGAGCCAACACAATTTATTTTTTCATAGATCTCTTTTCCATGATAAAAAAAAATACAGCATAGTATCAAAAGTAGTGGAGTGTACATTCATCCTACTAAAATGGTGAATGGACTCTGAAACTGGCTTGAGTTTAAGACTTAAAACAATTTGAAGAAAATTCTTGACATTTCTTTGGTTATTTCTTAAATATCAATCATTTAGGTAAGTAGCTAATTGGGATCATTCTAAATAAGAAGTGGTACATGTTGATGAATTAGTCCCTACTATAGAGGAATTTACATCCTGGAGTAGAGGGTGACTCATTTTTTTTTAAATGTGATTTTAATGAAAGTTTACCAAAAAAAGCTGGATTTTAATTCATTCATTGTTGCGCACTTTCCTCCTATCCCAACACAGTTCACTTTTTGTTTATTCATTCATTGTAGCTGAGCATCAGCCAAATAAAGGCGACATCATTTGATTCAATCTAAGGGTTTATATACAATGTGATTTGCATATGGGTAAAAATAGATAAAAGTTCAGTGGAGAGACTAGCTTAAGGAAAAATCTTCAAATTGAGGTTTGAAGAATGTTCATGATTATGCTAATAAAAGAAATGGAGTGGGGAGACACATGCATTCCAGGTACAGGAGGGAAAATGAGCATATAGTTAACAGAAAAAATTAGGAATAACAAAATATGGGTAGTAAATAACACACCATTTAAAGCTTTGTTGTATAATGTATAGGGAGTTTGGTGTCTTAGTGGATAAGGAATTACACTAGCAATCCAAATGCAGGTGATTCAAACCAACTGCTCCAAGGAAGAAATTTGGACAACTTCCTCTCATGTGATTAATAGCCTCTAACAACCTACTAAAAGGGTTCACTTTAAATAAGTTCTGATTTGATGGTACAAAGTGTTAGATGGAAGCAAGAAGAGACTAGAAAAACGAAGCCAGGCTGTGGAAGAGCTTAAGCTCCATGGAAATTACTGTTGATATTAATGAACCTAAAAAATTGACATCATTCTGATTCTTGGATAGGGACTTGCATTTCTCTTTTTCTTCTTTACAATATTCCTAATTTATTCCCCTGTCCTTAAAAATATGTCCAAATAAGAGCAGAAGAAGCTTATATTTAGTCTTAAGGTGTTATTCTTGCCAAAGTAATGTTAACATGTCAAATGTAACATTTATCTTCAGGTTCCCTCCACTTCTGGGTATAAAAATTTAAATTACATAATTTGGAAACAATGCTGCTATTGTTAAGTGCCACAAGTCTACTGCAACTCTTTGACCAATGCAACTGAACTTTGCCCTATCCTGTGTCATCTTTATCATCTCTGACATATTTGAGCCCATTGATGTCAGTCCATCTTGTTGATAGTCTTCCTCTCTTTTGCTGACCCTCCACTTTTCCATTAATGATTTTTTTCCCCAAGAACTGGTCCCTTCTAATAACATGATTAAAATATGTGAAATGAAGTTTCACCATCCTTGTCTTTAAAGAACACCTGATTGCATTTTCTCTAAAACATATTTATTTGTTCTTTGGGAAGTCCATGGTATATTCAGTATTTTTCTCCAACACCACAATTCAAGGGCACCAATTTTTCTTTTGCTATCCTTAGTTCTTTTCCAGCTTTGAGATGCATAGGAAGTAATGAAAAACTCTGTGGCTTGGGTCAGGTGTACCTTTATCTTTAAACTTACACCTTTGCTTTTTAGTATTTTGTGGACGTTCTTGACAGAAGATTTTTCCTTACACAGTGTGTTTTTTGCTTTCTTGAGTGCTGATACCAAGTGTGTTGATTCTGGATTCAAGTAAGTTTAAATTGTTGACAGCTTCAATCTTTATTCTTTTTATCATGATATTGCTTACTGGTCCAGCTGTGAGCACTTTTGTCGTCTTTATCTTAAGATGAATCCATATTGAAGGTTGTAGCCTTTAATCTTCTGCAGCAAATATTTTAAGTCCTCTTCACTTTCAGCAAGCAAGACTGTTATCTATAATATGCTGCTGTTGTTATGTGCCATCACAAGAGCCCTAAATGCCATTCTATCCTGTGCCAACATTGCCGTCTCAAACACACTCATTCCCACCACTCCACTCACAGAATTGATCTATCTCATCGAAGGTCTTCCTCTCCTGCACCGTCCCTGCATTCTCCCACACATGATGTCCCTCTCCAAGGACCAGTCCCTCCTTGCAACATGCCCAAAGTATGTCAGACAAAGCTTCAGAATCCTGGACTCCAAAGAGCATTCTGGCTTCACCCTCTCCAGGACAAACCTGTTTGTTATCCTAGCAGTCCATGGTATGTTCAACACTCTTCTCCAGCACCATAGCTCAAAGGCATAAATTCTCTTTCTGTCATCCCTATTCACTGTCCAACTCTCCGATGGATAGCACAGAATTGCAAAGACTATAGCCTGGATCAGGCACACCTTAGTCTCCAGCCTGATGTCATTGCTCCCTCACAGATGACTTTCCCAATGCAATTCATCTCCTGATTTCCTGGCTGCTGTTACCAAGAGTGTTGACTGTGGAACCAAGTTAACTAAAACTGTTAACTATCTCAATCTCTTCACCATCCATACTGATGCTATATAACGTAAGTTGTGGATAAGTCTCCCTCTAATTCTGATGTTACATTTAGTCTACACTTCTTGAAATATTTACTTAACATAAAGATTAACTGTAGGGAGAAATGGTTCATATGAATAATTTAATTTATAATATTTTAATAACTCTCCTAAACAATGGGAGAAAAATTGCAAATTAGGAATTGTTTATATATATAAACTCACATCAGTTTCCAAGAATATTTGATTGTATTCATTTGAAACCTATACTTGGAACAGGAGGCAGCCATTAGAACAGAGCAAGGCAATACTGCAAGAGTTATGGTGCTGGAGAAGACTATTGAACATACCATGCACCACTAAGAGAACAAACAGGTCTATCCTGGGAAGGATGAAACCAGGTTGCTCCTTGGAGGTAAGGATTTTAAAGCTCGCTCTGATATAATTTGGGCATGTTGCCAGGAGAAACCTGTCCTTCAGAAGGACAGCACAAGAGAGAAGACTCTGGTTGTGACTGGGGTAATGGGGTTAAGTGTGTTGGAAATGGTGAGATTGGCTCAAGATAGGAAAGGGTTCAGAGCTATTGTACAAGGGTTGTTATGGTTGCAAGTGACTCAACAACATGTAACAACAATAGCATCAGGTTGCAATCACTCATAGCAGACCATCTGTAGGATTTCCAAGACTGCAAATCACATGAGAGGAGATTGCTAATTTTTCTTCTCTGGAGCTGCTGGTAGCGCATTCCTTGGGTTAGCAGTTAAACTCCCTACAGACAAGGAAACCAGAGCTCCATCTATCTCTTACACTAATAGCTATACTCTTTATTTAAATGTTTTCTATAGTTTCATATATATGCATATATATGTATGTATATACATATATATACTGTTCCCCAGTAAAAAAGTATAGATGAGATTATACATTATGTATAACAATAATAAAGCATAATACATGGCATGTACATATATCAGTATTTATGTTTATAAATGTACGTACATGGAAGAATGGAAAAATAAAATTAAGCAATTAGAATCCATCTAATATTTGAGAATAAAAGATATGCAGTCTTAAGAGTCTGGAACTAATTCCTTTAAATACAACAAAGAGTTATTATTGTATCATAATATCCCTATTATTCTACTTTTGTCATTGACTAAGTATTAGTCATTGAAGAATGTGGCAGCAGGATTGGAGGAAGACTCATCAACACTCTGAATTATGTAGACTGTCCAACCTTTCTTGTTTGCAGAAAGTGAAGAAGACTTGAAACACTGAAGAAAATAAAATTCTAAAATAGGAGTTATACCTCAATACCAAGAAAACAAACATCTGTACCATTGGACTAATAGCATCATTTTAGATGTAGAAAAGATTGAATTTGTTATCGATTTCATCTTACTTAAATCCACAATCAACAAATACCAGCAGTCAAGAAATTAAAAGATATGTTATATTGTGGAAATCTGATGGCAAAAACCTCTTTAAAGTGCTAAAGGGCAATGATGTCAGTTTAAAGTCTAAGATGTGTCTGATTCAAGCCATGGTGTTTCTAATTGATTTCTAGGCATCTGGCAGCTGGATAATGGGTAAAGATAACAGAGTAAGAGGGAGCTCTGGTGGCCTAGTGGTAAGAAGCTGCACTGCAATCCCAGAGGTACGTTGTTCAAATCTACCAGATGCTCTGCTGGAGAAGGAAAGGCAATCTCTTCCTGTACCAGTCAGATCCGATTTGACAGTACACACACACAAACATAATTAAAAAACTAAAAAAAGGATAACAGAATAAGGATTGATAACTTTTCATCATGTTGGCAAAGAGTAATGAAAATTCCATGAGCTGCCAAAAAAGTAAACAAGACTGTCTTGGAGGAAGTGTAACCAGGGTGATCCTAACATACTTAGGGTATGTTGATAGGAGGGACCAGTTCTTGTAAAAAGATTTCATAATCAGAAAAGTGGGGGTCAGAGAAAGAGAGGATGATTCTCAAGGAGATGGATTGACTCAGTGACTGTAACAATAGTTTTGAGCATGTTGGAGGTCTTCAGGATGTTACAGCATATGTCAAAATTCTGGCCTATTTTTCATAGGATTGTATAAGCTGCAATGCACTCAAAGAAAGGCACAAATGCAAAGTAATATTCATCCTTATATCTTCACCACTCAGCACAATACTTGACATATAGGGTTTTTTTCTTTTTTTTTTTTTTTACTTATATCATTGTTTTTAGTTGCTGTTGAGTTACCTTCAACCCATGATAAACCCTTATACAACATAACAGTTGTCATCTTCATGACTGTTGGTGTGTATGAATTATAGTTGTAGCTATTGTGTAGCACCTTGGCAGTCTGTATACTGAACAATACCTCTAGGAAACTGGATGATATGAAGATGAATATAGTATTATGATTAGAGGAAGGCTTATCAACCATCTATATTATGCACATAAAACAACTTTGATTCCTGAAAGTGAAAGGATTTGAAGCACTTACTGGAAAAGGTCAGATGTCTTCAGTATAGATTACACTTTAACATTAAGAAAAATCTTCACAACCAGACCAATAAGCAACAACATGAGAAATGGAGAAAATCCTGAAGTCAAGGAATTCACTGTACTTGGTTTTATAATTACACAAAAAGAAGCAGCAAGCAAGAACTTAAAAGATCTATTGTATTGGGTAAATCTGCTGCCTAGAATGGCATTAAAGTGCCAAAGAGTAAGGGTGTCAGTTTAAGATTAAGGTGTGCCTACCCCAAATCACATTATTTTCAGTTACTTGCTATGCCTGTGAAAGTTGGATAATGAATAAGGAAGACCAAAGAATTGCTGCCTTTGTATTGTAGTATTGGCAAAAATATTTAATATCCCATGGACTTTCAAAAGAGCAAGCAAATCTTTATTGTAAAAAGTGCAAGCAGAGTAATAGAGGCAAAGATGATGAGGCTTCATCTCAGATACTTTAGGCATACAATCAGAAGAACCAAAGCCTTGAAAAGACAGCTTGGAAAAAGCAGAAATACAGTAAAAGAGAAGATTCTCAACAAGTTAGACAAACAGGGACTGCAACAGTGGATTTAAGTACAGCAGAGAATAGGAGGATGGTATAGAATTGGGCAGGGTTTTGTTCTATTGTACACAGGGTCACTATATGTCCACACAGAACAAGGTAACATTGTATGGGTTAAAATCAAGAAGGGTGTGTGTCAGCTATGTATACTTTCTCCATACCTATTCAGTCTGTGTGCTCAGCAAATAATTTATGAAGCTGGACTTTTTGAAGAGGAATGTGGCATCAAGACCAGAGGAAGACTTATCAACAATCTGCACTATGCTGATGATACAACCTCATTTGTAGAAAGCTAGGGGGACATGAAGCACTTGTTGCAAAGATCCAAGTATACAGTCTTCAATATGGAGCATCTTAACATCAAGAAAACAAAAGTCTTTACCAGTGGCTTAGTGGGCAATATCATGATAGATATAGAAGGAAATAAAACTGTTAATTACTTTATCTTGCTTAGATTCACAAAAAACACCTTTAGTACAAGCAGTCAGGAGGTAAGTAGATTTATTACTTTGGACAAGTCTGCTGTCAAGGACCACTCCAAAACACTGAAAATACATGATGTCAGTTTAAAGACAAAGGTGCACCTGATTCAGGCCATGGCCTTTTTTTATTACTTGCTAAGCTTCTGAGAGCTCAAAAATGAACAAGGATGACAGAATAAGAATTGATGCATTTGAACAGTGGTATTGGGGAGGAGTACTGAATTTCTTGTGGACTGTCAAAAGAATGAACAGGTATTTCTTAGAAAGGGTACAGTTGGAGTGCTTCTTGAAGGCAGTGATAGACAAGCTTCATCTCTCACACCTTGGACATATTTCTAGGAGAGGATATTTCTTGGAAAAGGATATCAGGCTTGGGAGGGTGGAGGGTCAGCAAAAGATCTCTCAGGATGGATTGACATGGTGACTATAGAAATTGGTGCATGTGTTATCAGAGATGGCAAGGATGGAACAGGTAAGGACAGGATTCATATCTGTTATTCTTAGGGTTGCTATGAATTGTACTTGAATTGATGCAAACAACACAACAACAACAAAAATAATGAAAATAGACTCATCAACAACCTGTATCATGCAGGTAACACAATCTTGCTTGCTGAAGGTAAAGAGGACTTGAATTGCTTACTGCAGAAGATCAAAACTACAGTCTTCAGTATAGACTGCATCTCAACATTAAGAAAATAAATATTCTCACCACTGGCCTGATAAACAGCATCATGACAGATGGAGAAAAGATTGAAATTGTCAGTGATTTCATATTACTTGGATCCACAATCAACAACACCTTGGTCATAGCAGTAAGCAGACCAGGGGATATATTGTGTTGTTTAAGTCAGCTGTTAAGGACCTTTCCAAAGTATTGGGGAGCAATAATGTTTTAGTTTGAGGGGTAAAATACTCTTGATCCAGGCTGTGGTCTTTTTAATCACTTACTATGCCTTTGAGTTGTAGTGTTGGAGAAGAGTAGTGAATAATCCATGGACTACTCATGTATCTAAGAGTTATGATTTAAAATGTCTTTCCTAGCCAATGATTAACTGTATATTTTGTGCTGAAATATTTATTATATTAAGGAGAGAAGATTAGGATGGTATGTAAGGCCCACCCTAGTGGAGACTTACAAAACTTGTGAGATCTCAGAGCTAGTTTTCTTTATTTTAGGAAACCCACTGTAAAAACAGCAGGGATCATGTCAGGACAATCATATCTGACATTTACCACCTTCACAAAGGGGAACTATCCCTATCAAAAGCATGAACAACACAAAACCAATTCCCATGAGGTGAGACAAGAACCCCATATTCTTGTATCTTTTTCTACTCATCTCAGTACAAATCTTACTGTTTTGCTGGGTCCAAAATCTGACAGGATAGTTCACAGACCACACAGAACCACACTGGGGAAGTAAAAAAACTATAATTTAGGTCAGTAGCCAAATACATCCAGGACATCTTTCAAAATGTACTTACAGGCACCTCAGGCTTTGAGTTTTGAGGCTTTAGACTAGTCTTATAAAGTTCTTACTCCTGCTAATATTGACTTCTCCCTGCCCCAACCATTAGTTGTCCAACAAACTTGGGAAAAGGCTCTTAGCTTAGCTCTGGTTCTGTTCATGGGGGAAGCAGCTCCAAGGTGAGCTCTATCTCTGTTGACTCTCTAGTTCTTTGCTTCAGCCATGGCTGCTGCTGCTGTAAGTCTAGCTGGCACAAGAATGTCTGGTCCTGAAGAGTGCCCACTGCATGCATACTTCTCCTCTGCTGAAAGTGAGAGACTCTGTCTGTTGCTGGAATTGCTCACTTTGGCAATGAGACTAGCCAATTCCCTAGTGTACTGGTGAGACTATCCAATTCCCTGTGGATTGGTAAGACTAGCCTATTCCCTGGTGGATAGGCTAATATGCCCAATTTGCATATTTTCACCCATATACATGGCAGAGTCAAGTTCAGTGACTAGGAAAGCCATTTTGAATAATAAATGTTATATCTGCCTTCCACAGATAGTCTACAATGCTCATCAGTCTCTGCAAAACCAGCCTGCATACCTACATGTCACATGAATCGTGTGAGCCTTCCCTTGACAGGTCTGAGTCTCTGGATGTTCTTCCAGTGAACCACCAACCCAGGGAACATAGAGGAGCTATGGAACTGAACAAAGGAGTGACTGTTGATGTTAAATATCATGGACTTATATAGGAGGTGAAGCATTTGGGATAATGTTAACTTGACAGTTTTTATAACTGATGTACTATGAATGAATTAAGAATACAACTGCCAAGAGAATAAGCATATATGTCTTGGAAAATGTGCAGCTCCATGGAGGCAAACCTTCCTCCCATATATTTTGGGGATACTGCTACAAGAGACTATTCTTTGAAAAGAGACATCATGCTTGGAAAGGTTAAGGGTCAGAAAAAGAGAAGAATACCCTCAATGAGATGGATTTATGCAGTAACTGCAGCAATGGACTCCAGTGTGTCAGAGATTGTGAGGATGGCATGGGCTAGGACAAGGCTCAGATTTTTTGTGTATATGATTGCTACGAGTTGTACTTCACTCAGGCGAACCTGTCAGCAATAACAACAAATTTCTTGAGACATGTTAGGTGTTAGTGAGTTGAGTAGGACTCACAGTGACTTTATGAACAACAGATCCTATCCTGTGCTATACTTATCACATCTGACACACTTGAGCCATTGTTCTAATTACTGTCAATCTCTCTCATTGAGGGATGATTGAGACATTGCTCACTCTTGAGACTTAGTGAATGCTTCATACATATTACTTGAATAATAAATGACAAACATATACAGATTATAGGATCCTCCAGTGGAAAGATAAAAAACTGAGCATTGTGCAAAATTAAAGGAACTATCTTCTTGATGTTGAATGTCTAAAGTTGTACATCCTGCAGAACTTTTTAAACATGGAGAGAAGATTCTCTCCTGTTTTGGTTAAATTCTTTGCAGTTTTGAAAACTGATAGAGATAAAAAAGTATGAAAACTTAAAAACATGACTTCTGTGTAGTTAAAGTTGGAAATATCATTATTTTTCTGTAATTAGTATTTAAGTCATTAAACAATCAAATAATAATTTCATACAGGTAAGAATATGGAATGAGATGAGACAGAAGAGAGAGGCCAACAATTCAGAATAAGTGTGAATAATTTAGAGAGTTTAGTGAAGACTATTTAGGCAGATTTTCCTTCATTACATCTTCTTTATTAATGAGGAAGTTGGAAAATTAACAAAAGAATCTTATTATTAACAGTTTAGTATATGTAAAACATTTTTTGTGGAAATATAAAATATAAGCCATTTAAGCTTTCATTGACCAAAAGAGAAAAAAAAGTTAAAATCAAGCATAAGTTCAACGTTAGCTAAAATTTTACTGAGAGTTCAAGCTCTTGATTTCTGCAACACTTGAAAATTGATCCTAAATGTATTAATCTGTTAAATCATATTACTTAGCTCTCATATGTCTGTTCTTAAAACAATACAACTTAAGTTTGCCAATTTTCCTTCCTGAATCAGTTTCTTCTCTTTTCCAAAAATCGAAGTGATAGTTATAAACATTTGAAATAAATTTTAAGGTTATTAGATCACTAAAGATTTGATTCTTCTGATAAAATTGAATTCAATGAGTGTTCTTAAGCTATCTTTTTTCTTTTCTTCTTTAACTTTATCCTGCTTATTTAATTTTTTGCTTAAAAAGAAAATAAAGATCCATGTGAGACAGTGATAACAGTATCCACAGAAAAAACAGTTTTCAGTGAAAATTTGTCTTCAGACTTTTACTCTGTAGATCACAGGATATTGCTATTCTCAATGCTGAGAATTCCTTCACTGGCAACAATGACTCACATAGAATGTTTTATTTTAATATTTATTCTTACCTTTATTATTAATTTACCATTGTTATTTATTTTCAATTGTAGCAAATATATATGTAACAAAATATTTGCCATTTCAACATTTTTTCCACAAAGCTCAGTGACATTAATTGATTAAAAACTGATTTTATTAGGTGCTATCTAGTCATAGTCACTTCTATGGAACACTCTGGCAATATTTCCTTCAGGATAGTGTTGTTAGTTTTTTTGGCAGTCCATGGTACATACACCCAATATTCTTTGCCAAAACTACTCAAAGGCATCAATTCTTCTTTAGCCTTCCTTATTCTATATCCAACTTTCATATTTGCAAGAGGCAGTTGAAAATAATGTGGCTTGAGTCAAGTGCATATTGGTCTTTAACATTTTTATTCTTTTGCCACTTTATAAAGGTCCTTTACAGCAGACTTAACCAATACCATATATCTTTGGATTTCATGACTGCTGTGCCCATGGACATTGATTATAGATCCAAGTTATATTAAATTCTTCATAATACAAAACCCTGTATCTCAATATTCTTAGCAACTTTTTTCATAGTCGTTTTGTAAAACTGGTACGGAAAACAAAAGTAAGCAAGGAATATTTTATTGGGGGCTCTCAGGTAAGGCTCACTGTCCCAGGCTGGAAAGGGGCAGAAAAGTCACATGTGACATGAAGGTGAACTGGCTTTTAACAACTCAGTGGGAAGGGGCCACCTCTTGGCAGAGGAAATTGTCATGTAGCTTGCTGATTGGCTGTGGCTGCTGGCACTCCCTGCTGATATTGTGGGGAAGAATTGGCTATTGTGAGCAAGGTAGGTTGTGGCATTAGATGGCTTAGGAAATCTTTGCAGCTTCTGTTTCCTTGAGGCCATGTCACAGAATGCAGTTAGTCAGCACTGCAGGCCTATTATCCCAGACTTTTTGATTATATAGGGGCAGCATATTCTCTCTGTCTGCTTCCTACTAAGAGAGGTCATCGTGGGGATAGGGGAGAAAGGCTGGAAGATGGCTCGCTGGGCAGCTGGGCATAAATATAGAGTAACACCTGGTTAACTGTGACACAAAAAATTTCATGGATATGAGCTTGCAAAAAGTTTTGTAGGTATGGTACTACTAATAAAAATAAATAGGTTATTAGTAATGGACTTATAATTGGGGCTAGCCAAGTCATTAATGGTGATTGCCACCATCCTGGTTGAGTCCTGAGGATGTTCTAGGTCAGTTGTTGTGCTGTGTATGTGTCTGGGTCTGTCCAGGTAAAGGTAAACAAGAAGTAGGAGTCAGGATGTAAAGAAATGGTAAACAAGGCATCCTTAAGATCAAGGATGGTGAAATGTATAGTTTCAGGGGATATATGAGAAAGTAGGGTGTAGGGGTTAGGAACTACAAGCCTCATAAATGAGGCATATGTCCTGGACAAGCCCGTAAGCACCTGAGGGTTTGCATACTGGCAAGATGGGAGTGTTACGTTGGGAGTTGGTAGGTACTAGAAGGCCTTGGCTGAGAAGCCTGGTAATAATAGGGTGGATTCCATGATGATGAGATTCCAAGAAACTGAGGACATAAGAGAAACTTAGTAGGATCTTTAAGAGAGATACAAACAAGTGGATCATGGGAGGCTACTACTGGCTTTGAGGTATCCCAGACTACAGGATTAACAATATCAGGAGGAAAAGGGTGGTCAGAAGTAGAGGATGCTGACAGGTGAGAAACTAGCAGGAGAAGAAGGGGAAGGGAAAGCCCTGGAGAGATAGAAATAGTGGAGATTTTGGAGACTATCTCTACCCACTAGGGGGACAGGGCAGGAGGGCATAACTAAAAAAGAGTGTGAGAAAGGGACTTTATCTAACACACACGACAAGGGAGGAGTCTTGCATGGGTAAGTAGGCTTTCCATCAATTCCCATGATAGTGACCTGGGAAGGAATTGTGGCACCTGAGAAGGTGGGGAGGGCCCATCAACAAATGAAGGTATGGAGAAGCTGTGGTTTATTCACACAATAGAATACTATATTGCATTGAAAAGCAAGGAACTCATGCAATATTATTCAAAATGGGTGACCCTGGAGGACATTATGCTGAGTGAAATATCTCAGTCACAACAGGACAAATACTGCATAGTGCCACTGTCGTAAAACAGGACTGGCATTGGGGTTGGGGGTAGACTGAGAAGGATGGGATAAATAATATATGCTGCACTGAAACAGATGAGGGAGAAAACTGTTTAAAAGGGATATGTGATTAGGTATTTAACGGCGTCCAGCCTCGTTATGTCAACAGGGAAACCTGAGAGAAGGACATGGATTAAAGAAGACACAGAGAGGCTACCAGCTGATGGCAGATAGCAAAGTTTATTATTGATCTCCTTTATTATATTCTCTGTGCAGTGAACAGAAATTCAACTCAGCTTCAAGGCCGGCAATACATTTGTTCTGATATCCCTGCCACCTGCAAGGTTGCTTGCTTTTTTTATCAGCAGCAGACAAGGCCATCTGAAAAGAGTCTTTAGGGAGGGACATACTATTCTCCACATCCCTACTTGGCCTTGGGGTTCAAGGAATGGTTAAACTTGTTTTTGCTCCCATTCAAATATCTGCACATTTGAACCTGGAATAAAATGGCTACTTGCACAAAATGGCTATGGTATGGCTAACTACAGGTATTATTGTCATGACAAGAGTTCAGAAGGAAGGATGCATAGTGGAGTGGACCTGGGGGGAGGGATTGTAAAACAATGGGGGAACTTTTCTTTTCATTTTCAAAGAGAAGAGTGTACTGGGGGGAGGGGTGGTCAGGGAGAAAAATGAAACAATGAATGAATGGAAATCCAAAGTCTCTGTAAATTTTCATTAAAATTAATAATATAATTTTTTAAAAAATGAAACAGACTTACCTGCTACATTTATAGCCACCCAGGGCTTGGCAAGGGTTATAGGGGTCCTCAAGTCCTGGCAGCTTCCGTCCTCATCCACTAGGTCAAGGAGCTCAAGAGGTGGGACTGCCGGATGGCTATCAACTTGTCCGCTGTGTTGAGATGTAAAGGATTAGCTCTATACCAGGGGGCAGTCATTTTGCAAGTGATATTAGGGGGCAGTTGTTTTGCCAGTGGCCTGGTTGCTTGCAGGCTAGGAAAGCTTTGTTGGCAGCTGAGGGCTTGGGTATTGCCGTACCCAATGACTTTTTGGCCACATTTGAAGCATGTGCTCTGTGGAGTAGATTTTGAAGGGAGGTCCTGCTGAAGCCCCCTTTTACCTTGTGATGCTGGCTGGAGAGTGGCTACAATGGCTTGAGTATGGAGCTCTATCTTTTGATGTATTTGAGCCTGTTTTATTGCTTCAGCTCTGTCCTCCCTGGAATTAAAAACTTTAAAAGCCATGTTTACCAGTTTACGTTTTATCTTTATATCAGGTGCATATTGTGTTATGAAATGGGTGGCTAAAATGGTAGATCCTGGTGCAGTTGCAGAGTCTAGGTGGGTGTACTCTGCTAGAGTTTCAGTTAGTCTATTTAAGAAGACTGCTGGATTCTCATCTGGTCCTTGTGTTATTTCTTGGAGGTTTTTTTTTTATGGCCTGGCGATGCCGGATCTGCTCCGCTCTTACCGACTTTCCCTTGGTAGCAGTAATGAACCACGAACCAGAAAGCCGCGGCACGTGAGCCACCGTGCTCCACCAGTGAGCTACATCTCCAGACCCACTTGGAGTTTTTTTTTTAATAACTTTCCTGGCAGTGCCTTGCATGCCTGCTAAGAGACACTAAATCATACTGTCACTCCTGCACCTGCCTTCTTGGCCATGTTGATAGATCCAGCTGGGCTCTGCATCTGGGACGGCTACTGCACCTATGGGCATTGTCTGGTCTGTGAAGTATGTCTGGTCTGCATATGCATGGGCAGCTGCTAAAATGCAGTCTTTCTTGTCAGGTGTGAAGGTAGAGGTGAGCATAATGTGAGATCGTGCCAGGTAAGATTATAAGCTTGTATTAGGTAGCAGAATTCTTTATGGTAATGAGTGGGGTTAGAAGAAAAGGAACCAAGGAGTTTTTCAATAGTGGACAAATCAGACAGAGAGTAGGGAACATGGACAAAAACAACTCCTTTGGTGCCTGCAACTTCCCTTAGGGGGCAGAGTAACTCAGGAAATGGGGAAAGTGAACAGTACTTAGATGGTGGGTCATGAAAAGGTGTATGAGAACTAAGAGGAAAAGAGAGAGAGTGTGTACTGCAGTGGGAGAAGATTTTGGGTATGGAGAGGGTTGGGGATCAGACAGAGGCATAGTGGGTGCAACTGGTCATATGGGAGTGGGGGGAAAGAGAAAGCTAAATCTTCAGGAGGATCTGGGTTAGTGAGGGTAGAGTCAGATGTTAGAGAGGCAACAGGAGGAGAAGAAAGCTTTAGATTTTTCCAAGCAAGAAACATGTGCATAGTGAAACAGTGAAGAGAAGTCTGGACCAGAACAAAGGAGACAAAAGGCCTGGATATAGGGGACCTCCGAGTCTTTGTCTAACCTGTGACAATAGTTGTCTAAGGCCGTCAGGATATCAGAGTCTGAAGAGCCATCAGGTGGCCGATGGAGGCAGTTATCCAGTGGGTACTGAGGCAAAGAGAGCAGAAAAAAATTTTTTTTTAATGTTTAAGCAATTTTGTACTTCACACCAATTACAAAGTAAATAGCCTAGTGGCGATTTAGGGTCAAATTTAGACACTTGTGATTCCATCGTCTATCCCTTCCCCGAACAATATGTGGAGGGATGTCAGCGTCCCAATGATCAGTCCACACACAGAAGGAAAATGGAGGGCATCAAGGCGACTGGGCATCCACAGAGACATCAAGGTCTAGGACTAGACCTGGTCTAGAATCCCTGACGTGGCCTCGATTGCAGATTGCAGACAGGAAGTTCGGAGCAGGGAGGGAGGGGGGACCACATGGACTTACCGCTGGCAGAAGGCTGGACTCGGAGGGTCCCAGTCTGAGGCAAAAGAACAGCTCAGGGGGCACATGCTCCTCCCAGGTTTGGCACCAGATATTTTGTAAAACAGGAGCGGAAAACAAAAGTAAGCAAAGAAACTTTTATTTGGGATCTCAGATGAGGTTTGCTGTTCCAGGCTGGAGAGGGGCAGGAAAGGTCAGAGAAGTCACACGTGACATAAAGGTGGACTGGCTTTTAACAACTTGATGGGAAGAGGCTGTCTCTGCAGAGGAAATTGTAGTGTAGCTCGCTGATTGGCTGCAGCTGCTGGTGCTCACCTCTGATGTTGTGGGGTGGGAACCAGCTGTTGTGAGTGAGGTAGGTTGTGGCATCAGACAACTTGGGAAATCTTTGCAGTTTCCTTTTCCTTGAGGCCATGTTACAGAATTTGGTGAGTCAACCCTGCAGGCCTATCAGCTACATATCAGAATTATCCAAGATGCCCTTTAATAGGTGAATAGAGGAACAAATTAAGAGATATCTAATAGACAATGAATATTGCACTGGAGCGCAGAGAAGCCAAAGCACAAGGAAGAATTCAAGATACTAAAGAGCTGAATAGAAGATTCCAAAAGGCAGCATGAGATGACAAAGCAAAATATTACAATGAAATGTGCAATGAGCTGGAGTTAGAAAATCAAAAGGGCCAAACTCGTTCAGCATTTCTTAAACTCAGGGAACTGAAGAACAAATTCAAACCTCAAATTGCTCTAATCAATGATGCTTTAGGCAGAAATTATCCAGAAATTATTAAAAGAAGATGGAAAGAATATACTGAGTCACTGTATCAAAAGGAATTGGCAGACACAGAAGAATTTAATGAAATAACATATGAGCAAGAGCCTATGGAGATGAAGGAGGAAGTTCAAGCTGCTTTGAAGGAAATAGCAAAAAATAAGGCCCCAGGAATAGATTGTATACCAATTGATGTATTTCTGTTAACAGATGCTGCCCTGGATCTGATCACCAAGTTGTGTCAAGAAATCTGGAGAACAACCACTTGGCCAACTGACTGGAAGAGATCTATATTTGTTTCCATCCCAAAGAAGGGTGACCCAACAGAGTGTGGAAACTATAGAACAATATCATTGATTTCACATGCAAGCATGATTCTACTGAAGATTAGACAAAAATGACTGGAAGAGCACATCAGCAGAGAACTGCCAGAAGTCCAGGCTGGGTTTAGAAGGGGTCATGGTACTAGGGATATTGTAGCTGATGTTAGATGGATTTTAACTGAAAGCAGGGAATACAAGAAGAATGTCTATCTGTGTTTCATTGACTATGCAAAGGTGTTTGACTGTGTGGATCATAACAAACTGTGGCTGACTCTGAGAAGAATGGGAATCCCAGAACATTTGTTCATGCTAATGCCAAACCTATACCTGAACCAAGAGGCAGTCATCAGAACAGAGCAAGGAAACTCTGCATGGTTCAAAATTGGGAAGGGTGTATGCCAGGGATGTGTCCTATCTCCATACCTTTTCAACCTGTATGCAGAACAGATCATCTTGGAGGCTGGGCTCTATGAGAATTGTGGCATCAGGATTGGTGGAAGATCTATCAACAATCTGCGTTATGCAGATGACAGAATCCTGCTTGCTGAAACTGAGGAGGACCTGAAGCGCTTACTGCAGAGAGTCAAGGAATGCAACCTCCTATATGAAATGAAGCTCAATATCAAGAAGACAAAGATTCTTACCACTGGACCAATTAGCAGCATCAGGATGGATGGTGAAGAGATTGAGATTGTTAACACCTTTAGTCTGCTTGGCTCCACAGTCAACACTCTTGGCACCAGTGGCCAGGAAATTAAAAGACATATTGTGATAAGAAAGTCTGCTGTTAAGGACCTCTCCAAAGTACTGAAGAACAATGGTGTCACTCTGGAGACTATGATGCATCTGATACAGGCCATAGTCTTTGTAATCACTTGTTAGGCATCAGAAAGTTGGACAATGACTAAGAAGGATAGATGGAGAATTGATGACTTTGAGCTGTGGTGCTAGAGAAGAATCTTGAGTGTACCATGGACTGCTAAGAAAACTAACAGATTTATCCTGGAGAGGGTTAAACTTGGCTGCTCCTTGGAGGAAAGGATTCTGGGGCTTCGTCTGTCATACTTTGGACATGTTGTAAGGAGGGACAGGTCCTTGGAGAGGGACATCATATTTGGGAGGGTGAAGGTACAACACAGGGGGGGAAGACCCTCTATGAGGTGGATTGATTCAGTGACTGGGCTAACCGGGATGGGTGTGTTGGAGGCAGTGCGATTGGCACCGAATAGAGTAGGGTTTAGGGCTGTTGTACACAGGGTCCTTATGAGTTGCAAATGACTTGATGGCACACAACAACAACAATAGAGGATGAATCAGCTATATAAGGAAAAGAGCTATCATGTCATGAAAAGACATGGAGGAGTGTTAGATTCATATTGCTAACTGAAAGAAATCAACTGAAAAATTATATATACAGTATGATTTAATTTTCATAAGGATATTTCCTGTATGATTCCAATATAAGATGTTCTGGGTGTAAACCTGGAAGCTTGAGGGGATAAATCACCCTCCTCTCTTAAAGCCCAGCCTCAAATCACAAGAAGGTTAAGCTTGTGTCAACAGATAACAAAAGAAAGAAGATACCTGACTGAAAGACAGGTAGTCCCTGAGGCCAGAAGAGAGGCAGGCCTAAGTAACAGGTGTCTACTGAATCAATTAACATTTCCTGTTGAACAAAGACTATAAAGATCTCTGGCTTACCCTTTGTGTATGTTGATTTCTCAACCTACCCACATCTGGGCATGAATTAAACAGCATACATGGTTGCTATACATGGTTGGTTGTTGGTATGTTCACTCGGTTTGAACTAATTAAGGGACTGAGACCAGAACCTTCCACTGGAAAAACTATAGAGACAGGCAAAAGGTTTAATGATCTAGGAGGAGGAATGACTAAATAAAGCACGAGATTTTTAAGGTAGTGAAACGATTCTTTATACTTTTATAATGTAGTTATTACAATAAATTATTGTAATTGTGGAAATTTAACATTAAGAATTTGTCAAAGTTTCTAAAATTGTGGAATAAAGTTGCTTTTGTTATTATGTGTCATCAAGTCAGAATCAACTTGTAACTAACCCTGCAGCAGGTTTTTAGAGCAGTCAAACTCATGGGAGGAGACTGCCCATTTTTCTCCAGTGGAGCAACTAGTGGATTTGAATAGTAAACTTTTGAGTTGGCAACACAAGGCCACCAACGCCCCCTGTTAAAAAAGTTGTGAACCCTAATATAGAGACTTCAGTAGATGACAATTTAATACTATTAACTCATCAACATTACTTGTTAATATCGGTTAAACAAATATGCTATACCCATGAAAAATGTTATTAATAGAGAAAGGTAGAGGATAAGGATGGGAAGAGCTTTATGGAAAGTGTCAGTAATTGCTGCTCATTTTTTTTTGTAATTGTAAATATGTTTGAAAAATGAAGTCTATTTATTAAAAGTATAAAAATAAATCCATTAGAATATAAACACAAACACGTACATAAAACAACACAGTCTTGAAACAATTGCTCAGAAGTATTTTATTTTGTGGCTGTTATCTATCTTCTTCCACCATTACCTAAAAATGTCTTAGATCTATAATTATTTCCTGGACTTCTCCCCATCCTGACTGTTCTCACTCCTCACATGAGATTAGTTATAAAAGCTTTGATGAACAGTTTACTGTCTGCTGCTCTTGGCTCCAAGTTTTATGTTATTTAGAATCATGAGCTTGGTTATTTTTTGGAGGGGTTAAAAGACATTTACAAAATGTTACTTTTAACTTTGTTCTTGTTCATTAGCCTGAACATACTGAGATTGGTGTAAGAATTTTCTAAGGGCTGTGAAATAATCATTATTGGAGTAATAAATGATATTCACATTTGGTTTCCTTGATTGATCTGTCAAGATATATTAACTCTAATACAGTTTTTCAAATGCACTATATTTTAACAAACCTTTTCAACAATAAGCCTACTCCCACATGGATTGTTGATAGTTACTGAACAAATAGCATTTGTCCTAAATATTTTCTAAGTGGAAGAGCACAAATAGCATGTCTTTATTTTACTTTGACTTACAAAATAGCCAATAATCCAGCTAGATTAATATAACTTTGAAATCCATCAGATTGGTTTCCCTTAAAAGAAAACAAAACAACGAGAAGAATGGTACAGATTTGCTGCTTAGACATTAAAATAAGTAAGAAAAGCATGCCATGCCATGTTAGATGTTTTAAAATATCTTTTTTCATAAAAATAGTGGGGAAGAATGATTTCTGTTTATGTATCCTAGAGTAGTTGTCAGCAGTATTTTTAGCCCAGTGGAAAAATTATTTTATAGATTGGTGTAGAATATATTTTCATTTTCTATTTAAATGTTTTTATAAAAAATTATGTTATATAAAAATATACTATACATTATAGTTGCCACAAGCCAAATGAGAACACTACAGATATTCTGATTATTTCTTTCTCTCTCCATTTTATTTTTATTTTATATTGATTTGCATATAAAAATCTTATGCATTGTGTAGCATTCATGTACATTATGTTTCATGAAATTGATGACCGTTCATCTACAGCTACTCTTATCCTGCCTTTTCAAGTTGCCCTTGGATCTTTTGTAATTCCTTCACACTCCCCACCCCTTCTGTAAATATTAGGAAACTTAACTCTAGAAACAGACTTTGTGGGGTTCTGAATGTAGGCATGCTACACCTCTCCTCTTCTCTAGAATTTGCTCTTGTAAATGTTAAGCCACTAATGAGAAAAAAACATAAACTAAGTAGATTTCTATTTCCAGTCATACTGCAAGTTAGGCAACTGATTTTATCTTTCTGCTGATAAAAATCCCAAGATAGTGTATAGAATTAGGTAAATAATCATAAATTTTTCTATAATGTAGCAAATAAGTGAATCATTTTACCCTTATGTTTTCTTAACAACAACAACAACAACAAACTCAGAAAACCTAACTAAAATAAGAACTCAGAAAAGAGTATGAAGCATTTAAGCCCTAATTGTTGTTGTTATGTGCCATGGAGTTGACTACAGATCAAAGGGACCTCATGAACAATGGCTCTGAATCTTGCCCTATCCTGAGCCAACTTAACCATCTTCCATATACCTGACTCCATTGCCAGAGTCATTGTGTCAATCTGTCTCATTCAGGCTCTTTCTCTTTTGCAATAACCTTCCACCCTTCCAAACATGATGTCCGTTTCAAAATTTTTGCCTCCAAGGAGCAATCTGGTTTCATCCTCTCCAGGACAGACCTCTTTGTTCTCTTGGCAGTCCATGGTATGGTCAATATTCTTCTCCAGCATCACATCTCAAAGGCATAGATTCTTATTATATCATCCTTAGTCATTGTCCACCTCCTTGATGTATAGCAAGCAATTGTGAAGACCAGGGCTTGGATCAGGTACATCTTGGTCTTTAGACTGACATTGTTGCCCTTTAGCACACACTCTGGAGAGGTCCTTGAAAGCAGATTTTCCCAGTGCAACTCATCTTCTGATTTCTTGACTGCTGGTGCTAAGGTTTTTCTGGATCTGAGCAAGGTGAAATCATTATCACTTCAATGTTTTCTCCATCTATTATGATGTTGCTTGTTGGCCTTGTGGGGAGGAATGTTGGTTTTTTTGATGTTGAGGTGCAATTCATATTGAAGGCTGAGGTCCTTGATCTTCTGCAGCAATTGCCTCAAGACCTCAGTTTCCATGAGAAAAATTGTGTATCATCTTCATAACACAAATTGTTGACTAGTCTTTCTCTAATTCGGATGCCATATTGATCTTCAAAACGTCTAATCTCTTGAGTGTTCAGTATATCAATTGGAAAGATATGGAGAAAGGATTCATCCCTGGATCACTCCTTTTTAAATTTTGAACCACACACCTTTCTTAGTTTTAGAGCATGTAATAGTGTACCCTTGCTCTGTTTTGACAACAGCTTCTTGATGTAGCTATGGGTTTCACATGAGCACAGTCGAGTGTTCTAGGATTCATATTCTTCTCAGTGTAAATCTACAGCAAGACTTTTCTGGCACATGTTATTAATGATATTGTTTAATAGTTTTGACATTCTGTTGGATAAATTTTTTTTTGAATGGGAATAAATAGGGATCTCTTCCAGTCAGTTGACCAGTTAGTTATCCTCCAGATTTGTTGGCACACCCTGAGGATCACTTCCATATGTGTCCATCAAATTAATCCTGATAACATTTGTTAAATTTTGTATGATTGGATTTTACTTTTCAAGGCCTCATTAGCGACACAGAATAGAAGACATTATTAATGCAGTAATAAATATGAGCACTCATCCAAGTTTGTGAATTCAGTAGAAATTTTTCCACCTACACATCAGATATTCTACACACTGCACTTGATGAAAAGGGTAAACTAGAAATATGTCAAACAGCTGTTCTCTATCATCTGGGGAGGAAAAGACATCGCCTTGAGTTTGACACTTAGTAGAGGCCAGAAAAAGAAAAACACAGAAATAGGAACCATAGTGTCCTGCAACTTTCAATCTGAATTTTCCTTCTTCCGTTGTTCAAAATCTTCATGTGAATACATAAATTAGTGTTACCCTAGATAGGCACCATGGAGCTAAAAGGCAAATCTAGAATAGATTTCCCACAAATAAAATTACAAGGGAAATGAGGAGTTTGCTCTTGAAAATACCTAAACATAAAATGTAACATAGAATGTAACACACTGGAAGAAGATAGTGAAAAAAAATAAATATATATTTTATTTGTCGAACAAAGTAAGAAAATAAAAGCAAACAAACAAACAACCCCCCACAATAATATGTAATGGCTGGTATACCTATGTATTTTCTTGTTCTATACGTTTAGAAGGCCTGGAAACTTTGTCACCCTAGTAGTAATGAACATATCCTGTATCCAGATACTAGTTTGTAACAGAATTCTATAATGTGGAAACCAGAATTTGGAGAAATAACTGATTCTACTATTAGGAAAATAAACAAAATGAACTTGGAGCATGCTTTAAGAAAGTACTCGAAACCAAGCAAATGAACAAAAACACATCTCCAGCCACAAAGATTAGGATATGTCAAAAGGATATCAAAGGGACATCTTTATCTATTGAAAGAGTTTCCAGTGACCAAGGTTGAAGCAATAAAAAAAAAGTTGAGCAAGAAAATAAAAAATAACATGAAATTATAATGCAAAATATGAAAGATGTTGTCCACAAAGTCCATACTGATATATACAAATGATTAAATAAATATATAAATGAGAGAAAAATCTCTAATACAGAAAAATATCAAATAATTGATGTAGGGACTATCCTTAATGATGTAGATTTTAACTTCCCACTCCTTAAGTTTCAGTATATTTAATGACATCCTCTCCAAAAGTGCAGCATGGGAAAGGGGAAAAAAAGAAACTTCATAGTGAAGATATCTGACAAACTATCCCAACAAATTAGTCAAAGTTCTCATCAGCAGTGATAAGTCATGTTGATACTATGCTACATTACTATGATGTGATAAAATGGCACTTCATCTGTGTCATCTTATTTTTCCTAAACCTCTATTATTGTTGTTGTTGCTGAGTGCTGTGAAGTCCAGTATTACTCAAAGGGATATACAAACCCTGTCCTATCCTGCACAACCCTTACCATCCCTAACACATTAGTTCAATGGAATAATGAGGAAACCAGGACAAATCTCAATTAAGGGACATTATATATCTCAGCAGCACATACAATCGACACAAAATATATCTGTCCAGTTTCCTCAAAAATGTTCAAGTCTTAAAATCAAAACAAAATAAAACAAATGCAAAGAATTTCTGAGACACTGCTACAGCCAGAGGAGCCAAAGGAAATGGGACTCAGTTCAGTGTGTTACTATGAATGAGATAATGAAAAAAGAATTTAGGTAAAAAACCAGGAAAATGTGAGAGTCAATGATGAACTTTAGATCAAATAGGCCATAATATTGGAAGATGTACATAATAGGATGTGGAATAAGTGAACTGGCTGGAGAATCTGTTTTCTTCGAAACATTTCTGTGAATCTAAATGAATTATAAAAGTTCATTAAAAAAATAGACTCTGAGTTTCCTCAAAGTATGAGACATTAATTCACAGATTAAAAAGGGTATTAAAACCCAAGAAGGAACGATCCTTGCCTATAGCTCTGGTGGCCTAGTGGCAATAAACTGTGCTGCAATTCTGAAGGTATGGTAAACTGTTTGAGGTTACCAGCTGCTCCAGGAGAAGGATGAGATTAATTGCCTCTAAAAACCTGATGGAGGATCAGCTTTGTGTCAGTTCTGATTCTTTGATACACAACAACAACAACAATCACCTTTAAAGAAACTTTGGTGGCCTAATGGTGAGAATCTGTGCTATAATTCTGAAGGCATGTGATTCAAAACCACCAGAGCTGCTGCTTGGCAGAAGAATGGTTTCCCATGTGATTTACTGCCTCTGAAAATTCACTGGAGAGTCAGCTATGTGTTGATTCCAACTCAGTGATATTCAACAGCACCAACAACAACAGTACTTATAAAAGTAAGCCCAAAGAAAAAGATAAAAGGGAAGTTGTTGATAATATCACTTAGAAGAGACTGATAAGCAGCCATCCTCAGAGTGCCTTGATAGTAAAATTAGCTCTCCACTGCTATAAAGGATTAATAAATTGGGCAAAAATTTTTTGTTGCTTTAGTTTTAGCCTAATTCTAAGCCAGAGCATTTCCCTATTTGGCATTGTGATTTATAGTTAAAGGTTAATAGCAATATTAATCTTTACTTGTGTTAAGATGGGTCAATGAACAAAGAAATCCACTTTTAATACAAAGGAGGAGGAAGCCAGTGAGAACTGGTCAGGTGACCATACCCAATACATTATCTTCATCTACACTACCCTGGGAAAATGAAGATGTCTTTCCTTATGAAAACCTCCCACAGCCTCCAAACAGAGAGACAGATTTGGGAAGATCATACCCTTGCTCCTATATCCTTGTATTTAATGTAGCTTTTGCTTCTTGGCTCACATCTATCTCTGTGATTATTAGTGGCAGGTGGTAAACCCCTGGATTTTCAGTAACACTACTTCTCACTGGAAGGTTTCAACCCATTCAAAGGCACTTAAAGAGACAGGTCTAGCCATCTACTCCTGAAAAGTCATAACCTTGGACATTCTAGGGAGCACCTTTCTAGTCTGCACACATAGGGCCACAATGAGTCAGAATCAAAATGACAACAAAGCGCACTGGGGGAGATGTCCCATCTGTCTTCTCCAATGCTAACAGGCTGTTGTTGTTACGTGCCATGAGTTGAGTATGACTCAAAGACCCTATGAACAACAGATTTGAACCTTGTCCTAGCCTGTTCCATCCTAACAATCTCTGACAGACCTGAGGCCATTGCTGCAGTCACTGTGTCAATCTACCTAAGAGTCTTTATCTCCTTTGCTGTCCCTCCTCCTTTCCAAGCATAATGTCCTTCCCCAATTAATAGCCATTCCTACCAAAACAAAACAAAACAAAAAACACAAAAACAAGTAACATGCTGAAATTATGGGAGATGAAATATCATCCTCCTTGCCTCCAAAGAGCATTCTGGCTGCACAATTAGCCAAGACATACCTATTTGTTCCTTTGGAAGTCCATGAGGTATCTGGTGCTCTTTTCCAACACCACAATTCTAAGGTATCGATTCTTCTGTCATCCTTATTCATTATTCAAATCTCAGATGCATAGGAAGTGACTGAAAGACTATGACCTGAACCAGGTACACTGTAGCCCTTAGACTAACATCATTGCTCCTTGGAGAGATCTCTGACTTTCCCAGTCTTTGCACTTCTCTAGTATAATGTATCTATTGATCTCCTCACTGCTGCTGCTAAGTGGATTGTGGATTAAAGTAAGTTGAAGTTGTTGATCATTTCCATCTTTTATCCATCTATCATGCTGTTCCTCATCGGCATAATTGATGAATATAGGTGAATTTTTGTTTTCTTGGTGTTGAGATGCAATCCATATTGAAGGATGCAATGTTTGATCTTCTGCAGCAGTGCTTCAAATCCTCCTAACTTTCAGCAAGCAAGGTTATGTTGTCTGCATAATGCAGCCTTCCTCCATTCTGATGAT
>NW_006400127.1:1722774-1723811 GCF_000299155.1 Elephantulus edwardii
GAATCAAATTAACCTCATCCAACGATTTGATGAAAACAACTGGAAAAGTTCAAGGGCTCAGAACTAGGTCAGGGAGTAATAGATCATTTAATGTTTATGTGGAAGGTCAAGTTGACCCTGAGGGAGTATGAAAATACAAGTCTATTAGTAAAATACAATCTTGCGTATAACTCACTTAAATTTAGAGGCCATCTTAAGAAAATGTGTGATGCACAAAACACTAATAACTAAAGATAACTAGACTAGTTGTAAATGACATCAAGGACAACACACATGAAGAATGTAGAAAATCATTAAAAAGACAGGACATGAAAAGAAAAAAGACTGAAATGGTTGCGAGCTAGAGTAGACTCTGAAACTTACTCCAGAACATATAGAAATAAAAATGAATGGATATTATGACAAAGTAAGAGAGCTAAACAGAAGATTTCAAAGAACAACGAAAGGACCAAGCAACCTATTGTGGTGAAATATGCAAATACTTAAAATTAGAAAAAACACAAAGACCACATTCAGCATTTCCCAAGCTGAAAGAAATAGAATAAAAATTAGTCTTAAGTTGCAATACCGAAGGATTCTATAGGCAAATATTGAACGAAACGGGAAATATGAGAAGGAAATGTAAAGATTTCACAGTCATTGTACTAAAAAGTATTGATTGATTCTCTGCCATTTTAGGAAACAGTATATGATCAAAAACTAATGGTACTAAAGCCCACGGTCCACTGAAGACATTGGCAAAAACAGAAGTACAGGCATTCACAGAATGCTAATGAAATTCTTTGAACAAAGGAAGGCAGTGCTGAAAACACACATTTGTCTATGCTAACAAATTCAGAAGACATCTCTCTAGTAAACTGACTAGGAGACATCATTATCTGTGCCCATTTCAAATAAAAGAGATTCAAAAGAATGTGGAAAATTTTCAACAGTATTTTTTATGTCACATGTAAGTAGAATTTGCAGAAGATTTTTAAAATACAAGAAATAGAACACAAACAGTGAATTACCAGAAACTTAAGCTGGATTCTGAAGAG
>NW_006400127.1:1725641-1726648 GCF_000299155.1 Elephantulus edwardii
ACTAAAATCTGATCTTTAACAAAAATGATTCAGAGAGCAAGTTAAGCACAAGATTACATGATTTTTTTTATCGATTAAAATATAATTTAGAAAGCAATCATACTCTTTTCTTTAACATATATTTCCTTTCCATTAGACAATACCTAGAACGCAGTCCACAGCAGTTTGAAGAGTGTAACATTGTACAATTCATGTATTTCTAAATGTACTTTGCAATTTGGGGAATATGAAACCCCCTCTTTTCCCCTCTAGAGTGAAAGGTATAAATAAAACATAGCTTAATACTGGAGTTTTCTGACTTTTCCAGTGATGTTTATAGGTCTTTTTGACGTTACAGTGTTAATGCAAATTATTTAAGCCCTCTCCTTGGACTATTAATGGGAAAAGAGTGAAGTCCATTTTTATATACCAATCACATATCCCTTCTTTTTTTTTAAAAAAAAATTAAATGTTATTATTTTTTGTGCATTGTACCCATCAAATCAGGTCTGACTGGTATAGGAGGAGATTGTCCCTCCTCCAGCAGAGCATCTGGTGGATCCAAACCAGGCACATCTGGGCTTACAACAGTGAAGGGTCAGCTCTGAGTAGGTTCCACTGCAACAGCAATGAGGTTTGTTTTGTTTTAGTTTCTCTTACTTTTGAGTTTGAGTTTATTCCTCACTATGCTCTGCCTCTTGCAGTCAGTTTAATTCAGGGATTATGAAGTAATGTCTAATCTTTGTTCTTAACAACACAAAACGTGACTTCATGATCAAATGATAATTCTTCAAAATGCTAGGCCCTTAGTTTAGAGAAAAAAGAAAGCTATATGGTAAAAAATTTTGAGGCCTTTCTACTGTCTCAGAGTGAAAAATTAACCATCTTGTTTTAAGGCAAAACTTTTTGAGTTTCATGCTGAAATTCGTGGGGTTTTTTTTCAATATTAGCAAAAGAATTCAAGGCCAATAGTTGTGGTACAATAAATTTAATTATGAAGGACATAATTGGGATGGACTTTATTGGAG
>NW_006400127.1:1726815-1727897 GCF_000299155.1 Elephantulus edwardii
GGAGAGGATAGATATTTCTCTGGAGGTTTCTTATACTAAGGAACTTGTTTTTGGTGGGTTTTTTTTTTTTTCCATTTGAGTTTATTTAAGCATTTGAGTGAAATTGGGTCTTTTTGGAGAATAAAGGACCTAAAAAGATTGTTAAAATAAAAAACAGGCAAAGTCTTCAGATCATCCACCACACAGGTATGTACGTGTTACCTTCTCTTATCCTGTACTTCCAAGCACCCAGCATTTTTAACATAGCCTAAAAGCTAGAGGAGCAAGAGTACATTTGTGGTGGAATGTAACCACTTGGTGATATCTAGCTGATACCATTCCATTATCACCTTTGTAACAGCTTAAGAGTGAGCCTTTCATATGCATAAATTGTTTAAATCTCTCCTTATTTCCTGCTGTATTTAATAGATACATAAAGGCAGAAAAAACCACATTTAGATAGATAAGCATTAAACATGTGCTGTTTTGAAGTATCTTTAGTTCTAATTCTAGCAATACAGAGTTACAGAGCATAATTTTAACACCTAAGTCGCGTTTAAGTATTGTATTTTTAATGAACTTGAGAAAAATGGTAGTTTGTGTTTAAATTTACTACTGACCACTTATCTGAACAGTTTTGGCTAAACATCCTTATGTTTAAAAGAAAAGTACAAATCAAAACTGTTTATTGTTACTTTTTCTGCCGTTTGGTAGCATTTTACACACAGGCTTTGATATACAGAATACTCCGGATTGAGTAGAAAAATCTTTTAAATGAAGTTTTATACAATAGAAACTCCTTAGCAGTAAAAATTTAGACGGTAAAAAAAAACATGCAAAACATACTTTTCTGAAAACAATTAACTTTGAACAAAGCACCAAACTACACAAATGCAAAATGAAAACAGCATTTCTTTTTTTTAGTATTATTAATTTTATTAGTTTTAATGAACATTTACAAAGATTTTGCGTTCTCATTCATTCATTGTTGCACTGAAAACAGCATTTCAACTCCACCAAAAGTAGTCATCATAAAAGGGGTAAAAGTCACTTAACTTCACTAGGCACTGTCCACATGTTAAAAAGGAGACAATAAAAAAAAA
>NW_006400128.1:0-3533 GCF_000299155.1 Elephantulus edwardii
GTTCTATATCATTCCTGGTAGTCTGTCTCATTATTAATAATTATAAAATTATTTCATTCTTTGGGACCCTCGGTCTGCAACATATCGTGGTGCTGGTAATTGGTCTTCTTGAAGTTGAGCTTCAATCCATATTAAAGACTACAGTCTGATCTTCTGTAGCAAGTGCTTCGGGTCCTCCTCAGTTTCAGCAAGCAAGGTTGTGTGAGCTGCATAACAAAAATTGTTGATGAGTCTTTCCCCATTCCTGATGCCACATTCCACCTCATAAAGGCTAGGTTCCCGAGTGATCTGTTGTGCATATAGAGTGAAAAGGTATGGAGAGAGGATGAATCCTTCAAGCACTCCCTTCCTGATTTTGAGCCATACAGTGTTTCCTTGCTCTGTCCTGAGGACTGCTTCCTGATCTAAGTATAGATTTTACATGAGCACAATAAAGTGTTCTGGGATTCCCGTTCTCCTCAAGGTTAATCACAATTTGTTGTGATCCACACAGTCAAATGCCTTTTCATAGTCAATGAAACACAGATAGATGTTCCTCTGGTGCTCATTACTTTCTGTCAAGATCCAGCTGACATTGACGATTGTGTCTCTAGGGCCATGGCCTCTTCTAAACCCAGCTTGTATTTCTGGTAGTTCTCTGTCAATGAACTCTTCCTGTCGTTTCTGGAAAATTTTAAGCAGGATTTTGCTGCATGTGACATGAGTGATATTGTACAGTAATTTCCACACTGTCTGGTCACCTTATTTTTGAAATGGGAATAAACATGGATTTCTTCCAGTCAGTTGGCCAGGTAGTTTTCCTCCAGATTTCTTTGCACAACCTTGTGAGCACATCCAGGGAAGCATCTGTTTGCTGAAATATGTCAATTGGTATTCCATCAATTCCTGGGCCTTATTTTTTTTTTTTACCACATCCTTCAGAGCAACCTGAACTTCGTCCTTCATCACTACTGCCTCTTGATCATATATTATTTCCCGTAATAATTTCCTGTAATAATTCTGTGTCAGCCAATTGTTTTTGGTATAGTGACTCTGTATACTCCTTCCATCTTTTTTTAATTTTTTTTTATTTTTAAATTTTTGTCCTTCCATCTTCTTTTAATATTTCCTGAGTCAATATTCAATATTCTACGCATAGCCTCCTTTAGTATTGCAACTCGAGGCTTGAATTTGTTCTTTAGTTCCTTCAGCTTAAGAAATGCTGTGTAAGTACAGTCCTTTTGATATTCAGACTTCAGTTCTTTGCACATTTGATTATAATACTTCGCTTTGTCTTCCTGCGCTACCCTTTGAAATCTAGTTACTACAAAACCATTTCAAACCCATCTGAATATACTGTGAATTTTTAAAATTTGGATTGAATTTACATCTTGATAATTAAAGTTGTGCTCAGTAGTTGACATCTACTTCTAGGAAATGAAGGAATCTTGAAACTGATTTTACATTTATATAGATTAGTGGACAATTTAAAATATGACCTACCAAAGCTTAATAGGTATTTTACAATAGATGGTTGTTGGAATTATAACACTTAAATATGCTTACTGGGTAGGGGAAAGAGGCTTTCTAC
Organism: Elephantulus edwardii; assembly: GCF_000299155.1. NCBI lineage: Eukaryota > Metazoa > Chordata > Mammalia > Macroscelidea > Macroscelididae > Elephantulus > Elephantulus edwardii. The sequence goes on from NW_006400128.1 coordinate 1,571, forward strand.
GGTGCCAGAGTAAAGAATTACTCACTTCTTTATGACAAGAAATTTGGAAGATTAACAACTATGAGATTGTCACTCAGCAACAATAGCAAAGTTCAACAGGGCAGCAAATAACAAATGCTGACAAGGTTGTGCACAGATTGGAACTCTTCTTTATGGCTGGTGGGAATGTAAAATGGTACAGCCACTTTGGAAGGCAGTCTGGTGCTTTCTCAAAATGTTTGGAAATAGAGATACCATTTGACCCCACAATTCTACTACTAGGAATATACCCTAAAGAAACCAGAGCAGGTATATGCACAAACATGTTTCTTGCTGCGTTATTCACAATAGCAAAGAGATGGAAGCAAGCCAAGTGCCCAGCAACAAACAAATGCATAGAAAAACTATAGTACATTCATACAATGGAATATTATGCAACATTGAAAAATAATGAACTCGTAAAATGTGAAACAATGTAGGTAAGCTTTTTGCTGAGTGAAATATCTCATTTTGCTGAGTGAAATATCTCAGTCACAAAAGGACAAATACTGTGTAACACTATTGTTATAAAATAGGTGGGAGTAGAATAGGAAAAGAGTGGAAAGATAATTAACACTGCTTTGGAACAAATTAGGGGAAGAACTGGAAGGAATATATGATTAGGCATTATATGTATGACAATGACCTGGAACAAGAGATGCTTTGCAAAGTGGACTGAGGGAGGGAGGAAAATGCAGCAATGAATGGATGAAAACCCAACCTTTCTGTAAACTTTTGTTAAAATTACAATTGTTGTTATTGAAAGGAAAATTTTTTAAACAATGTCCCCGCACCCAAGTATTGTAAGAACCTATACCTTTGATCTTGTGTGAATGTTTATGTTCCAGGAACTTGCTGACCACAAACTGAACAAGCAGTGACTGGACTGACCACAAGCTGAACAAGCAATTACTGGCAAAAACCATATCTTAACTAACATCAGCAGCAGGTGACTGACCTAAAATTGAACTTCTGCTTTTCCAAAGAGCCAATGAGCGAATTCCACGCCAAAGAACCCCTAGACCTCGTATAAATTCCCTTGCTTTTTCTGCTCAGGGTCGACTTCCCTGTCTCCTGCGTGAGATACAAGTTGTCCCGAAGCTTTGTCAATAAAGCCTCTTGTGATTGCAGTGAGTAGATCTGGTGTGAGTTGCTCGGGGTCATGCCTGATCTGGGAAAAGCCCTAGTTTGGGGTCTTTCAGTTATGAGCCATCAAGTTGTCTGCAACTCATAGCGACCCTGTGTACAACAGCCCTAAACCCTGCTCTATCCTAAACCTCTGCCAATCTTAATGTCTCTCCACACCTACCCCTATTACCCCAGTTACTGAATCAGTCCATCTTATTGAGGGCCTTCCTCTCCTGCATTGTCCTACCCCCCAAGCATGACACCCCTCTCCAAAGACTGATCCCACCTTGCAACATGTCCAATTGGGGGGGGGAGAAATTTGGAAGACAACTACCAGCCAACCAAGTGGAAAAAAAAATTCTATTTGTGCTCATTTTAATAAGAGATGATCCAGTAGAATGCTGAAAAATGTAAATAATATTGTTAATAACACACACATAGACAAGTAAATTTTTGTTAAGATTATAAAGAAAATCAGCTGGGCAGTACATCAACAAGAAACTGCCAGAAGTTCAAGCTGGATTCAGAAGAGGTCATTCATGGCATGAAGGATAAAATTGCTGATATCAGATGGATCTTGGTTAAAAGCAGAGAATACCAGAAAGACACTTTGTTTTACTGACTTTTCAAGGGAATTTGACTATATGGATCATAAAAATTACAGATAACATTGAGAAGAAAGGGAATTCCAAAACAATTGTGCACATGCAGAACTTGCACATATAATAAGTGTTGTTGTTATGTGCCGTCGAGTCGCCTGCGACTCATAGCGACCCTATGTACAACAGCCCTAAACTCCGCTCTGTCCTGAGCCAAT
>NW_006400128.1:3772-7269 GCF_000299155.1 Elephantulus edwardii
GGGGAGAAGGGTGCAACAATGAATGAATGGAATCCCAAAATCTCTGTAGATGTTCACTGAAATGAAAAATAAACAACCTAAATTAAAAAAAAAAAAATTAAACACGCAGGGGAGCTCTGGTGGCCTAGTGGCAAGGAGATGCAACTACAATCCCAGAGGCACATGGTTCGAATCCACCAGATACTTTGCCGGGGAAGATGGGACAATCCCCTCCTGTACCAGTCAGATGTGATATGACGATACACTCACACAAAAATAATAAAATAAAAATTTTAAAAAATTAAACATGCAAAAAAAATCAGTAAAGATCAGGGTTGTATCCTCTTTCCATATTTATTCAGTCTTGTTGTTGTGTACTATCGAGTTGGAACCAAACCATAGCTGAGCCTCCAGCAGGTTTTCAGAGGCAGTAAATCACACTGGAGGAGAATGCCAATCTTTCTCCCTCTGAGCTGCTGGTGGATTTGAACTGCAGACCTTTCCTTTGGCAGCACAATTCCTTACCACTAAACCACCAAGAGAGCTCTCGTTGCCTAATGCTAAGAAGTGGCACTGCAGTCCCGATGGCATGTGGTTCCAATCCACCACCTGCTCTGTGGGAGAAAGATTAACTCCTTTCGGAAACTCAAATTCATCTGAGGGTCCGGTATGGGCAGGTTCCAATTCCATAGCACACAATAAGCCATCAAACCTCCCTATTTCCCTATTCAATCTGTATACGGAGCAAATCTTTCAAGAAGCTGGACTATACGATGAAGACTATTGCATCAAGACGAGAGGAAGACTCTACAACCTAGAATAATGCTACAACCTTGCTTGCAGAAAATGAAGTCCTTTTTTTTTTTTTTTAAATAAGGCTGTTTCGCTCTTCTCCATCCCTCCAAATTGATGCAGCTCTTTATTAGTCCATGCTTTGGGATCGCAGTAGAGTGCTGTCCAACTCTGCTCCTTCCTCCTAGGGTTGAGTTAGTTTTGCAGGTTTCCCCCCCCTCTTTTCTTCACATTTTGAAGTTTTGCTTTGACTTGAACGTTTCTTCCTCTCTGCAGTGTCCCACCACATTGTGCTTATTTCTGTCACAGAAAATGATGTCTTGAAATGCTATACCGCAACACAAGGAAAACAACGTTATAAATGAAGTTGTCAAGGATTTATTTTTCTTAAATCCACAATCAATATCAGGGAAGCAGCAGTCAGGAAATTGCGATGTGGAAATTCGCTGCAAAAGATTGCTTTCAAGTTCAAAAGAACAAGGATGTGACCTTAAAGACTAAGTTGTGCTTGACCTAAGCCACAAAATTTTCTATCATTTCATATCCATGTGAAAATTGGACAATAAAAAAGGAAATCTGAAGAACAACTGTACCTTTGAATTATGATTTTGGTGAACAATATTAAATGGAATATCAAAAGAATGAACAAATATTGATAGGGAATGGTGTGAAATGGCAGCAAAACAACACAAGGAAAACAGACTCATCTAAAAATGGGGATAGTGGAAAACCATACCTCAAGGGCCACTATAAATCCATCAAAAGTTGTGCACCACCATAAAACTGTGTAAACTCGCCCCCACTGAAAAACATATACTCATAGCTCTGGTGTTAAGAAGCTGCACTACGATGCCAAAGTCATGTGGTTTGAGGCCACCAACTGCTCCAGGTGAGAATGATGGGCAATCTCCTCCCCTGCAAACAATCCCATCCCTTGAAATCTTGTTGTTGTTGGTGTTGTGTGTCAATGAGTTGCCTGTAATTCATAGCGACCCTTTGTACAAAAGCTCTGAAGCCGGTGAGCTCTGGTGGCCTAGTGGCAGGAAACTGTACTGCAATCCCAGAGGTGCGCGGTTCAAATCCACCAGATGCTCTGCTGAAGAAGGAGGAACAATCGCCTCCTGTACCAGTAGATCCAATTTGACGGTACACACATAAAAAAAAAGAAAAAAAAAAAAGAAAAGCTCTGAAGCCTTCCCAATTCTGAGCCAGTCTCACTGACTCCAAAACACCAACCTCTTTGCCCTAGTTACTGTATCAATCCATCTCATCATCTCATCCGGGGTCTTCCTCTCCTATATCATTCTTCCACCCTTCCAAGCATGAAGTTCTTTTCCAAGTACCAGACCCTCCTGGCCACATGCCCAAAGTGAGGCAGAGCTTCAAAATCCTAACCTCCAAGGAGAAACTTGGCTTCACCCTCTCCAAGATAGACCTACTTGTTTTCTTGACAGTACATGGTATGTCCAAGACTCTTCTCCAGCACCACAACTCAAAGGCATCCATTCTTCTGTCATCCTTAGTCATTTTCAAGCTCTGTGATGCATATCAAATATTTGTGAAGACCATGGCTTGGATCAGGTGCACCCGTAGACTCCAGACTGATATTATTCCTTGTCAGTACTCTGGAGAGGGCCCTGACAGCAGATTTTTCCAGTGCAATTTGTCTTTTCATTTCCTGATTGTTGATGCCAAAAGTGTTCACTCTGGGGCCGAGTAAGTTATAACTGTTAACAACCTCAAACTCTTCTCCATCTATCATGGTGCTGCTAATTGGTGCCATGGTGAGAATCTTTGTCTTCTTGATGTTGAGCTTCAATCCATATTGAAGATTAAAGTCCTTGCCCTTCTGCAGCAATAGCTTCAGGTCCTCCTCAGTTTCAGCAAGCCAAGTTGTGTCATCTACATAACATAGTTTGTTGATGAGTATTCTTCCAATACTGATGCCAGATTCCTCATCATAAAGCCCAACCTCCCAAATGATCCGTTCTATGTGAAGGTCAAATCAAATCCACAGAGATAAAAATTTGATCTGGGTCTATCCCACTGGAATTAAAAAACCAACTAAGGAACAGGTTTGAGGCATTGAACCCTACCGAATAAAGAGTCCTGATGAGCTGTGGGAGGATATTAAGAATGTCATACATGATGAATGCATGATGATCAACTGAGAAAGAAGACTAAAATGATTGTCAGAAGAGATTATGAATATTGCATTAGAGTGACAAGAAGCCAAAGCAAAGGGAAGAAAGGGAAGAAATCACAAAGTAAAGGAGCTGAACAGAAGATTTCAAAGGGCAGCTCTGGAAGACTAAGCAAAGTATTATAACGAAATGTGCAAGGAGCTGGAGTTGGAAAATCAAAAGGGCCAAAATTGCTTGGCATTTGTTAAGATAAAGAAACTAAAGAACAAATTCAAATTGCAAGTTGCAATACTTAAGGATGCTATGGATAGAATATTGAATGATCCATGATTCATTAAAAGAAGATGGAAGGAGTATGTAGAGTCACTGTATGAAAAAAAAAAATTGGTTGGCAGAAGAATTTCATGAAACAACATGATCAAGAGGTGATGAAGGAGGAAGGTCAGGCTGCTCCGAAGGACTTGGTAAAAAATAATGACCCAACAAAAGCAAGGAGTTGGAAACAACCTAAGTGCCCATCAACAAACGAATGGCTAGAGAAGCTGTGGTATATTCGCACAATGGAATACTATGCTGCATTAA
>NW_006400128.1:7949-31734 GCF_000299155.1 Elephantulus edwardii
GGTAGAGAGAATAGTGCAACAATGAATGAATGGAAACCCAAAATCTCTGTAAATGTTTATGAAAATTAATAAAATATAATTATAGGAAAAAAATGACCCAGGAAGTGATGGCATACCAATTTCAAGAAACAGATGTTACCCTGGACATAGTCACCAGTTTAAGCCAAGAAATCTGTAGGACAACTACCTGGCCAATTGACTGGAAGAAATTCCCGTTCCCAAAAAAAGGTGACCCGACAGAGTGTGGAAATGATTGAAAAATATTACATATAACATCTGCAAGCAAAATCCTGAAGATTATTTAAAAAATAACTGGAACGATATATATCAAACAGAAATACAATCTGGGTTTAGAAGAGGTAGTGGCACTAGAGTCATTATTGCCAGTGTCAGGCAGATCTTGGCAGAAAGTAAAGAATGTCTGTGTTTCATTGACTATGCAAAGACTGTGTGGATCACAACAAATTGTGGCTACCCTTGAGGAGAATGGGAATCCCAGAACACTTGGTTGTGCCTCCGAACAGAGCAAGGAAACATTCATTACATGGTGTAAAATCAGGAAAGGAGTGCGTCAGGGATGCTTCCTATCTCCATACCTGTGTGATTACTGCCTCTGAAAACCCGCCAGAGCTATGGGTCGGTCCCGACTCTATGGTACACAATAACATGTAAGACAAAGATAGCATCCGATTTTCCTGACCCATTCATAACAGACTATGAACGTTTAATAATCCTCCATTTCTTTTGCTTGCTCTTACATGCTGTTGCTGTCTTTCTTGCAGCAATGTTCCATCAGAGTCTTATATTCAATTAGAACTTTCTAGTTCTTACTAGAAGAGGCCTGGAACCTTTTTGGAAATCATCCCCTTGACAGTATGTTTTAGAAGTGCAGCCAGCATCAAGTAAAGAATCGGAACACTTCTTTAGTGATGTTATCAGAAGAGGCCAGTCCTTTGAGAAGAATACCATTCTAAAGGAAGATTCTCACAGATAATGGACTGACTGCTATGAGTTAGAGCCTAGTGAAAGGAACCTAACAATAAAGGACTTACACTGAGAATGGCAACAGTGGTCAGAGAATTTGGACTTTGATGCCCAGATCTCCACTCTTGTGTCACAGCTCTCTCTCTCTCTCTTCTCCCTCCAACCTCCAGTCTTTCCTTTCTTTCTTTCCCTTCCTTCACCACGTTCCCTTCCCTTTCGCCTCTCAGATCTTACTTCCTGCGGGGCATCACCCGGAAGTGAGGATAGCGGAGGGTGGGGTTAAGGCAGGAGGCCATTCCGCCAAGGGGTGGAGTAAGAAAAATAGCAGAGGGTGGAGTTGCTCTTGCTCTGTACTCTACTATATTCGCCGCGCGCCCACATCCTGCTATACCTCTTTCACCTCTGCCTGAGCCCCTGCTGCCACCGCTACTGTGACTTCCCTGTATGTAAGATTGAAGCCTATGTTTGTGGTTTATTTCTGACATGGTTTGCATGGCTCTGGAGATTGGACCATAGAACAAGAAAACCCAGGTCAGTCCTAAATCTTCTTCCCGTCATCCCCTTCTACTGGAAGAGGTGTGTACTGTCATTTTGTATTACAAAATGTGGCGAGAAGGTAATTTTCATTTAGGACAGTCTTCAAACTCTCACTTCCTCGTATCTCAGATACTTACCAAACTTAGGTTTTAACTCCTCACTCAGAGGAAAAGGGTGGCGAGATTTTTCACTTTCTTGTATCCTTCTAGAAGAGTGTTTTGGTCATTCTTTTTTTTTTAAATTTTTTTAATTTAATTTTTTTTGTTTGTTTTGGTCATTCTTGGCCTATATTACCTAATTAGTTGATGGTACAAGGTGATTTGTGCCAGATCCTGGAGGCCACACAGATTCAGATCTCTGCTTAATGAAAACTCTTTATAATTTGGAAATTAAAGCTACCAAGTGCATCATTATTAATGAAATAATAATGAAAAATAGGTATTTTTCTTGTTTTACTTTCGGAGCGTAAGATAAACTATGAAAGTACTCTCATTTCCACTTAATTTTGTTTGTTGTGCGCCCTTCTCAGTAAATTCTCTATTTTTGCTCCACCCTATGGCTTTTGTGTTTATTGAACTTTTTGTTGTGGGCATTGAGTTCATTCTAAACACCACAGTACTTTTTTTGTAGTTTTACAACTCGGTATTGAGACTTAATGTGTATAGAACACTGAATTGGGTGACATTAAAATGAGATTGGGAAATAAACGATGTCCCTGCTCTTGACAATAGCCTTGGGGGCAGGGGAGGAGGGGGAGGGAAGAAAGTGTGCATAAATGAATGAATTAAAAAAAAAGTTTTCAGTTAAGTTAGTTGAGTTCTGCTAATAACAGAATGGGTTCTAGCAGCCCCACCGATTGAATAATTAGGCTGCTATCACATTTGAAGACTATTTTAAGCTGATATTTTATTTTTCATATTTAACATTTTCTTGGGTCTGTAGTCCGTCCATGAGAGACTTAAAAAAAATTGACAGTAGACTCTCACAATGTGGTAGAAACAGCTCAAGTACTAAAACCACTTTATCACAGAAGCATAGAGTATTTGAAAGAGAAGCTGATATGGGAGTTCTGAGAATGAAGCGTTTAAGCTAGGCCTTGAAAAGGAAATGGATTTAACTTGGCAGAATTGGAAGTGGGGTCCAGGCAGCAGGAATAATGTAGGCACTTGGAGGCTGGAACAGTGAAGTATATTCTGTATCACACTGCTGGCTCAACATGAGGAGTCCTAGTGGTGTAGTGGTTATAGCATTTGGCTCCTAACCAAAAGGGCAGCTATTCAAAACTACCAGTCACTATTCAGGAGAACAATGTAGCAGGCTGCCTATATTGGGCCAATATACTCTGTCTATAGGGTTACTAAATCACAGCAACTCCATGGTAGTGGGATGTTAACATTAGGTGCCTTTGTTATGCAGTTCTTAAAAGCTTAGCACCTAAATAAAGGTCTGGAACCCACTAGACTCCAGAAGAAAAGACCTGGTGATCTGCTCCCTTCAATCTTACAGTTTAGGAAACTTTATGAGTACATCATCTCAGTGGCGCACAACAACATATCAACATTCTTATTTCTAACACAGGCATGTTTTCTAAAATACTACTGGTAAAATGAAAAAAAAAAAAGTATGTAGAATAAAAAACTGTACATATGATAAACTGCCAACTATATCCAAGCTTACTTATGTATAAGGAGATATATATATACCCACTTCTCTGAAAAAATCTATATACAAAATACATGGAAATGATAAAAATACAGAAAATGATGTAACTTTTTAAATAAATTCCTTGTTATAACAGCTTTTAGCTATATGTTTTTGTTTTGTTTTTGTATTAACAGTAAGATTTATTGAGCTGTATCTTAGTACAGACGCTGGGGCTTGCCCATGGTGCTCTTGATGTACAAAGCCCGAACATTCTGCCAATTCTTCTTTAGCAGAGAAACCAGAAAGTTGACAGCCAGGTGGATGTTGTAAACAAGTTCATCATCAGTCATCTTCACATGGCCAACAGCCACTGCAAGACACAGGACCTTTTCCATCTGGAATTTGATGGTCGACTTAACCTTGTCTACTTTTGCCACCATGTTCTCATTGTGGGTCAGCAGAGAAGGGAACTTGCCAGGCTAACCCTGGACCTAGGATTCTTGGGATCTGCTTGATCAAGGATTCAGAGGCCAAAAAGGCATCATACTTCTTGGCCAGCTTTTTGACCTGCTTCTTATTCTTGTTGAGTTTTTTCAGCACTTCGATGTCCATGTGGGAGATATCCACAGCCTTGGCTTCATCACAGTGCTGCTGATCCCCAAGAACACACACTGAGAACTTGGGGCGTGGGGTGGACTTAAGCCTGACGGTCCCCGAGAAACGCTTGTACTTCTGAGGGTCATAGTTCTTCATACTGATCTGCAGCTCCACTGTCTCCAAAAACTTTCTGTGTTTGCACTGGTTCCTGTGCAGGACTTCACCACACCGCCTCGTAGAGGGTGGTGCGAGAGACTTTGCTGCTCATGGTTCCTAGCACTGCAGTAACCGAAAAAGAGACTTTTAGCTGTATATTTAAAAATGCTTGACAAACTTCAATGAAGACTTTTGGCATACCAATGAGTCAAACTAATTTTCAGTTGCCAGTTGAGAAAGTTGTAAGTAGTGAAGATAGATGTTTTAGGCAATATAGGCATGGGTAAAGATATGGATAATGTTTGGGAGTTTTTTCTCAAAATTTCCTTTATTCATCTTTGTTAAGGAGCAGTCTAGTTTACAATGTTTTGTTGTGCGTTTTTTTTTTAAAGTGGTCTTTTATAGGCCATCAGAACAGATAAGATGTAACCAGTGGTTAGGTGATATATTTCTTTTTACTTTACTATCCTATCACCGATGTTCTCACTTCTAAATAGCAGGATTTTTTAAAATTGTTATTTGATAGTTTATGAAAACAAACTAATTTTCCCAATCAACCACTCATACAATTTTTGTTTTGTAACATTAATTACAGTACCCGTAATGTAATCACCCTCTAGTTTTTCTGATCTCAAGATAGTGAAAGTTGAGATTTAGTCAGCAATTACTTGTTATGCAACAGAAAACTGGACAGCGACTAGGGATGATAGAAGACGAATTGATGCTTTTGAGCTGTGGTGCTGGAGAAGAGTATTGAATATACCATGGACCACTAGGAGAACAAACAGGTTCTTCCTAGAGAGGGTGAGACCAGGTTGCTCCTTGGAGGCAAGGATTCTGAAGCTTTGTCTTACCTACTTTGGACATGTTGCAAGGAGGGACCAGTCCTTGGAGAGGAACATCATGCTTGCTTGGGAGGGTGGAGGGACAGCCTAAGAGAGGAAGAACCTGGATGAGATGGATTGACTCAGTGACTAGGGTAATGAGGATAGGTGTGTCAGAAATGATAAGGTTGGCTCAGTATAGAGCAGGGTTCAGAGCTGTTATAGGGTCATTATGAGTTGCAAAGGATCAGACTACACATAATAAAATTGCCTAGTGGCAGGAAGCTGCTCTGTAATCCCAAAGTCACATGGTTTGAGGTCACCAGCTGGAGAAGAATGGGCATTCTCCTTCCATGTGATTAACTGCCTCTGAAAACCCACCAAGGGTCAGCTATGAGTTGGTTAGACTCTTTGGTACACAATAACAACAACAACAAGGTCCATTAGTCCTTTGGACTAATTTTTTCAGTATCTTTGCTTTTTTTTTTTTTTTGTATAGTCTAGTTTTCACAAATTTTCTTAATTTCTGTTAATCTGGCATTGTCCAAATGTTACCATCATATTTGAGAGACACTTTTCCTGGGTATATAATTCTTGATTAGCAATTTTTTTTCTTTCATAGTTTTATATATGTCATCTCATTCATTACTTTTTTGCCTGCGTGGTTTCTTCTGAGAAATTGGAGCTTAATCTTAGTGATTTTTCTTTGTGGGTAACTCTGTTTTTCCCCAGCTATTTTCAAGTACTCGGTCTTTGATTTTGGAAAATTTGATTATGATATGTCTTAGTCTTCTTTCTTCTTTTGGGGGGAGGGTATCCCTGATGGCCTGCCAACCAAAAGGTAGGTGGTTTGAATCCATCAGTTGTTCTATGAGAGAAAGATGGATAGTCTTTTCCTGTGCCATTTATAGCCTCTGAAAATTCCCTGGAGGACTGTCAGCTGAATTGATTTCAACTCAGTGACACATATATCAACAACAGCAGCAGCATCCTGTATGGATTTAGTTCAGCTTTTTGAATGCATGTTTCCTAATTTTTCATAATACTTGGGAAATTTTCTTCTAACAAATCTTCAGCAATTTCCTTTTTACTTCCCCCCCCCATTTCTTCTTGGTCTTAAATATTAACAGTCACAGATAAGTTATTCACTATCATGGTTTCACACATAATACTTATCCTTTCTTCATTTTTTTTCTTTCTTTTTTCCTGATTGTTCCTCTAACAGATTAATATTAAGGATTTGTCTTCTATCTCACTAGTTCTTTGTTTCATATATTACATTCTGCTATTTTGTCAGTGTGGTGTTTGTGAAAGTTTACTTTTTACCTACTGAATTTCAGTTTGTTATTTTTGTATTCTTTATAATTTTCTATTTATTTTGTCTAATTTTTCTATTATTTTAAAATTCATCTGGAGTTTTTATTCCTTAGTTTTGTTTGCAGTTTCTAGAACTTTTTCTCAATCAGTGGAAGACACCTAACCATCATTCTTTTGAGTTCTTAATAGGAAGTTCCAAGAGCATTTCTTCCTCTGGAAGATTTTTTTGGTTCTGTATTTTGATCACTTTTTTGTGCCATCTTGTCCTGGTTTTTTGTTTTTGTTTGTTTTTTTCTTTTGCATTGTTTGAAGTTATCTTTTGCCTGTGAAACATTGTGTTGTTTTTCTATTATTTAGAAATATCTGATTGGGCTTGGAAATGTCAACACAGCTTTCTAGTTTGACAATTCTTGGTATTTCTTCTCCTGTCTTCTGGTGGGTGTGATAGAATGGACCTGTATATTCAATTCTCTGTTGACTGTGTAGAACAATTGAAGGCAGACTGGTCTGACATTAGTTATAGTCTCATCATTAGTTAGGTGGAGCAGAAGATAATCTTTTCTCTTGCCTAATATGTGAAACTGCTAGAGGTGTGTGTATGTGGGTGGACTTTATGGATATGGTTGCCATCTGTTTCTAAGTGGGACAAAGAAAAAGCACCCAAAATAGCAGTAGAAGAATGAAAAGGGGAAAAGGGAAAGGAAAAAAAGAAGAAGAAAATGGCAAGAAATTAAAAACAAACAAAACCTAAAAAGGAATGGGAAAGACAAGGGTAAAATGAGAGAGAGAGAGAAAAAGGAAGGCTCTTTGCAATGAATGGGCTTCAGGCCAGCCAATGATGTGTACACTGTTGGAGTAGTTTCTGTGCCCATCAGAAAGCTGCTTGTTCAGGGTGTCTGTGCTGTGTTAGATGCAATCACAATTTACTACTACATCTGTCTCCTTCTTTGATGTTTTCATTTTAATTTCTCCCTTCAATTTGTGTTTGAACTACTTCCCTAACTTTGAAACTCAGAGTTCCAAGTTTATAATTGGTATCTGTTATCTTTTTTTTTTTTTTTAATGTCTTAGTTGTAAAGCATCTGGACTTCCATCTGCTTAGTCTATCATCTTGCTGGAAGTCATGCTTATTGTGGGGGGGGGGTATGTGGTTCCCCCCTCCATAATAAAAACTTTATTGAAAAAGTTGGCACCAGAAGAAATAAGTACTATTTGCTTTACCAAAAAATGAATTGTTATTTTATTATCTTGGTGGATTAACCAGAATTACTTGATTGGTAAGGTTTTCTGTGACTGAACAGAAATTCAGGAACCTGTATAGAACGTTAGTTGTGCTTTCTTCTAAATGAATAACCTTCTGTGAGTCTGACTTTTCCTCCTGTGGGCTGACACAAAACTGTTGAACAACCTACAGAAAGAACCACTGTCTGAGCATGGCTGAAAATTGGTAATTTTGTAGTAACCTGGACATTTTATATCTATAAAGTAAGAATTTGGCTTTGAACTTGTCACTTCTTTTTATGCTTTTCCTTTTCATCTTTCAAGGAAGGATGTAGAAAATCTCTTGCCAAAGACAACTTGATGTTTTCTCAGGCCCACCTCTTCCAGAACTAAGGTGAAACCCGAGCTAGCTGCGCAATTGGGTGAAAGACCCCTTACTGTGTTTTTAGTCTTAGCAAAATTCTCAGTGAGGTAGGTTGACATGTAGTGACTATATAACAGGACTGAGTATGATGAAAAGAATGGGAAAGACAAGGGAAAAATGAGAGAGAAAAAATGGAGGGCTCTTTTGCCTTTGAAAGTCAGGTTTGTAATTTGTGCTGTGGATTTTTTTTCATCCATTTTTCTTCTGTGAATTTATTCTAGGTGATTTCTTAGTGGTTATCAAAAATATTACATTGCACAATGCAACTACAAAGCCACTTAAAATATAAATTTGTAACATACATTGTTAACATCTAATATTTTTGTTTGCTTCTCCCCTTTCTCTTTTTTCTTTTGATTGGTGAGTCTCCATTGACAACATTATACTTACTTTCTCTGGTAAGTTTAATTTGTTCCTATTTATCTCCTAAATCCAAGTGATATAACTTGTTTGTTGACTTGCTGAAATAGAATGGCAGGAATAGTATATCAAGATTCCATTAGAATATAATAACTAACATTATATTTCCTATACTTATAAACTTCTATCTTATTTTAGGTTTCTTTGTATTATTAATACTTGTCTGAAAACTTGAGCTCTAATTACAAAACAATATTTAATCAGTTATATTATCACCTGTTTAATCATGTCACTATTGAAAATTTATTAGATTAAAAATATTTTCATTGTCAAATATTATCCTTATAATGACCATCTATCTATAAATCATAACATATGAATATTATTTTGTTAGAAATTCTCGGTGGTACAGGTCTAATTGCTATGGAAATTAAAGAGTGTTATGCAAACTATAAATTATTTTATATTAATATAGCAATTTCAACTCTTACCGAGAAATGCACAAAGATGCCGTTCTCAGTATTGTTGTTAGGTGCCCTCAAGTTGAGTACTACCCATAGTGACTCTATGAAGAACAAATCAAAACCTTGTCCTATCCGGTACCATCCTCACAATCTCTGATTTACTCAAGCCGATTGCTATGGTCACTTTGTCAGTATATCTGTTTGAAGATCTTCCTTTATTTTTGCCATCCCCTCTGCCTTTTCAAGCAGGGTTCCCCTCTCCAAGGAATAGCCTTTCCTAGCAACAGACCCAAAGTATATGGGATGAAGTTTTGTGATCTTTGCCCCCACAGAACACTATGGCTGCATCTTCTCTAAGACATATCTGTTTGTTCTTTTGGTTGTCCATAGGATATTCAGTACTCTTTTCCAACACCACAGCTCAAAGAGATCAGTTTTTCTTCTATCATCCTTATTCACTGCTCTTACTCTACTCATACTAAATTTCAAAAATGAATGTCAATTTTATTTGAAAAATAAAGTCTTTTTTTTTTAAAAAAAAAGAAATGTACGTATTTCAACTAACAGATGCTGCCCTGGAAGTGCTCACCAAGTTGTGCCAAGAAATCTAGAGGACAAACACTTGGCTAACTGACTGGAAGAGATCTATATTTGTTTGCATTTCAAAGAAAGGTGACCCAACAGAGTGTGGAAATTGTAGAACAATATCATTGATTTCACATGCAAACAAGATTTTGCTGAAGATTATCCAAAAATAATTGAAACTGCACATCAGCAGAGAACTGCCAGAAGTCCATGCTGGGTTTAGAAGGGGTCGTGGTACTAGAGATATTGTAGCTGATGTTAGATGGCTCTTGGCTGAAAGCAGGGAATACCAGAGGAATGTCTATCTGTGTTTCATTGACTATGCAAAGGCGTTTGACTGTGTGGATCATAACAAACTATGGCTGACTCTGAGAAGAATAGGAATCCCAGAACACTTGATCATTCTAATGCTAAACGTATACTTGGACCAGGAGGCAGTCATCAGAACAGAGCAAGGAAACACTGCATGCTTCAAAATTGGGAAGGGTGTACGCCAGGAATGTGTCCTGTCTCCATACCTTTTCAACCTATAGGCAGAACAGATTATCCAGGAGGCTGGGCTGTATGAGAAGAAGTGTGGCGTCAAGGTTGGTGGAAGATTCATCAGGAGTCTGCGTGACGCAGATGACATAACCCTGCTTGCTGAAACTGAGGAGGACCTGAAATGCTTGCTGCAGAAGGTCAAGGAGTGCAGCCCTCAATATGGATTGAGGCTTAATATCAAGAAGACAAAGATTCTCACCACTGGGCCAATTGGCAGCATCAGGATGGATGGTGAAGAGATTGAGGTTGTTCACAGCTAAAGTCTGCTTGGCTCCACAGTCAGCACTCTTGGCACCAGCAGCCAGGAAATTAAAAGACGTATTGTGATGGGAAAGTCTGCTGGTAGGGACCTCTCCGAAGTACTTAAGAGCAGTGGTGTCACTCTGGAGACTAAGGTGCACTTTATACAGGCCAGGGTCTTGGCAATCACTTGGTATGCATCAGAGAGTTGGATAATGACTAGGGAGGATAGAAGGAGAATTGATTCCTTTGAGCTGTGGTGCTGGAGAAGAGTATTGAGGGTATCATGGACTGCTAAGAAAACAAACAGATTCATCTTGGAGAGGGTTAAACCAGGCTGCTCCTTGGAGGCAAGGATTCTGAGGCTTTGTCTGACATACTTTGCACATGTTGCAAGGAGGGACCGACCGGTCCTTGGAGAGGGACGTCATGCTTGGGAGGGTGGAGGAACAACGCAGGAGGGGAAAACCCTCTATGAGGTGGATTGATTCAGTGACTGGGGCGATCGGGGTGGGTGTGTCGGAGACAGTGCGATTGGCACAGGACAGAGCAGGGTTTCAGGATATTGTACATAGGATTGCTGTGAGTCGCAAGCAGCTCGATGGCACATAACAACAACAACAACTGCTTTTGAATATGTTTCATTAAAGTGGGACAATGCAGTGGTCTTTCTGTTCTCGTAGATATGTTTCTAGTGTCTACACTAGGACCTCTTTTGGTATGATGAGTAAAGTCCTTGGCTGCCTACCAGAAAGTTGGCATTTTTTAACCATCCCCATGGATCGGAAAGTCAGAAGACCTTAGAGACTCTTGTTGTTGTTGCTATTGTTATTGTTATGTGCTGTCATGTTGGAACTGACCCATAGCTGACCATAGAGCTAATATTCAGAGACTGTAAATCATATGGCAAGAGATTGCCTGTTTTTCACCCTTGGAGCAGCTGCTGGATTTGAACTATATGCCTTTGAGTTGGCAGCACAGCTCCTTACCACTAGCTTAGAAACTATATAGGAGTAGTTTGATTGTCACATTGGGCCACTGTGAGTAGTTATTGACTAGACAGCACCTAGTAACAACATCAGTATTAGCAAATTGAAATGATGGCCTTATCTTTGTAGGTGGAACAAATGTGGGTTATTTGGTGATTTCATCAGTTTTTCTCAGATATTTGTTTTCTTAATGGAAACAAATTTGTTTTCCTTAATGGAGAGATTAGTTGGCCTAGTGGACAGAAAGTGATGCTACCAAGGCAAAGGTGGGTGGCTTTTAATCTGCGGCCCTCATGCCTGTTTTTCATGGTTTTTGTTTCAACATTCTTCTAGATCATATAGCCCTGGTGTGTCCACTTGCCGTACAGAGGTAACTTGGGGTAGCTGTGAAGCTGTACACTGTGACACTCATGTGTCAAATGTATTAATGGTTGCGGACAGTATTTGGTAGAACTCCCCAATTAAAACAAGCTTGGAAGCAGGAGTGGCGTCCACTTCCATAGTAGCTTGGCTCCAGAAACCCTGTGAACCTGGAGAAAGGATGAGAGTCTCACAAGTGTTGAGGACTTTCTTTTATAGGGTTGCTATGAGTCGCCTACAACTCGATGGCACTTAACAACAACAACAATGGAAAGAATATTAAAAATTCCCCTCTTGAGCTAATAAGCTACAATTTGTCCACATTTAGAAGGAAATTACAAAAGTGTTATGAAGCAAACTTAACCCTAATACCAAATCAGGCAAAGATATTACCAAAAAAGAAAATTACAGACAAATATCTCTCATGAGCATAGACACAAAAATCTTTAGCAAAACCCTAGCTGATAGAATCCAAAAGCACATAAAAAAATTCATCATAACCAGGTTGGATTCATAGTGGGTATGCAAGTATGGTTCAACATAAGAAAAACAGTCAATATAATTA
Source organism: Elephantulus edwardii (assembly GCF_000299155.1). Lineage (NCBI taxonomy): Eukaryota > Metazoa > Chordata > Mammalia > Macroscelidea > Macroscelididae > Elephantulus > Elephantulus edwardii. The sequence continues at coordinate 19,760 of NW_006400128.1, forward strand.
TCACGTTAACAAAGCATATAACAAGAACTATATGATCTTAGCAATTGGTACAGAAGAGGCGTTTGATAAAATCTAACATTCCTTCCTGATTAAGACACTCAGCAAAATCGGAATAGAAGGGAATTTCCTCAACATAGTCAAAAGTGTATGTACAAAACCTAGAGCCAATATAATTCTCAATGTAGAAAGACAAATAATTTTTCTTGCTAGCAGGGAACAGACAAAGACGCCCACTCACCATTCTGTTCAGTATTATTGGAAGTACTTGCTATGACAATATGACAAGAGAAGGAAATAAAAGGCTTCCAGCTTGGCAAAGAGATAGTTAAACTGTCACTATATGCAGATTATATGATAATGTACACAGAAAATCCCAGGGACTCAACAAAAAAACCCACCCAAACTGTTAGAGTTAATGGACCAATTTAGTAGGGTGGGAGGATACAAGATCAATATCCAAAAATCAGTGAGATTCCTCTACAGTAACAAAGAGAACTCAAAGAAGGAAACCAAGAAATAATTCCAGTTACAATAGCCAACCACAAATTGAGATATTTGTGAATAAACCTAACTAGAGACACAAAAGACCTGTAAAGAAGCAAATTACAGAACACTTCTGTGAAACACAATAAAAGACTTCATAAATGGAAAAATGTGCCCTGTACATTGATAGGAAGACTCAATATTATGAAAATAACAGTCCTATGAAAAGCAATCTATATGTTCAATGCAATTACAATACAGATTATCAAATTCAGTTTTCAAAGATATCATAAGAGAATTTGTCAAGTTTATTTGGAGAGGAAAGAGCCTGAATGAGCAAAACACTTTTTTTTTTTAATTAATTTCAGTGAAAATTTACAGACATTTTAGATTTCCATTCATTCATCCCCGCCCACCTCACCCCCACCCACAAAGCACTTCTTTAAAACAAAAATGAGGTGGAAGGCATAGTACTACCTGACCCCAAAACCTAACCAAAACAGCATGATACTGGTACAATGACAGGCCCAGAGACCAATGGAACAGAATTGAGAACCCAGAAATGGACCCATCTATCTATAGTCAACTGATATTTGACAAGGAAGTAAAACCTATCAAATGGAGAAATGACAACCTCTTCAACAAATGCTGCTGATAAAATGGACTGCTACTGCAGAAAGGTGAAACATGACCACATCTCACACCATACACAAAAATCAACTCAAGGCAGTAAGAGAGCTGCAAATCAAAATCACAATGAAATACCATCTCACTCCAATAGCAGTGACAAAGTTTAACAGAAAAGCAAGTAATAAATGTTGGAGAGGATGTAGAGAGAAAAGAACTCTTTGACATTGTTGGTGGGATTGTAAAATGGTACAAACAATCTGGAAGGCAGTCTGGTGTTTCCTCAGAAAGCTGAACATAGAAATTCCATATGACCTGGCTATCCCACTACTTGAAATAACCCTGAAAGAATAAGAACTGAGGCACAAATTGAGACTTGTACACCAATGTTCATAGCAGTGCTATTCACCATCACAAGAACATGGAAACAGCCCAGATGTCCAACCACAATGGAATTTATTTAGGAACTATGGTACACTCATGCGATGAATTTACACACAGTACACAGGAGCCATGATTTTGTAAATGACTACCTAACTTGGGAGGTACTAGAGAGCATTATGCTAAGTGAACTAACTCAGTCCCACAAGGACAAATATTGTATAAGACCATTATTGTAGAACAAGTATGAGGATCCAGTGGGTGTGAAGGGGATGAAAAGGAGGAGTAGAGGGCTGAAGATTGGGGGGTGGAGGGGAACTGTTAATCATAGGGTTGTACAGTTTGATGGGTGGAGGGAGAGGGAATTAGGAAATGGGAAAGATCTGGTGTGAAAACAATATATATGAACTTTATAAATAAACCAGTATAAAATAAAAATTTAAAAAAACAAAAAAAACTCAAGGTGGATCAGAGACCTGGGAGTAAAATCCCAAACCATAAAGTTCATAAAAGACAAACTGGGATCAAGCTTGAATAGCCTACTCTGTGGTATAAAGAGATTGCCAAATACAGCCAGAAATGCACAATCTGGAGAGGATAAAATTGATGAGTGGGACCTTCTACAGATTAAATCTTTGTGCTTATCAAAACCATTTTCCAACAGGATGAAAAGAAAACCTACTGACTGGGAACAAACATTTGGTAATACCATCTCAGACAAGGATCTCATAACAAAAGTTTACAGAACACTCAGTTTGAATCTGCCAGTTGTTCCTAGGTGAAAAGTGGACAGACACCCCCTGTGCAGTTTTTAGCTTCTGAAAATCCACTGGATGGTCAGCTGTGAGTTGGCTCCAAATCGGCAGCAATAAAAGCAACAGCAGTCTTGGTCTTAGAATGTTTGACAGTATTACTTTGGCATTTTCTAGTTTTTCCTATCAGAGAGGTAGAAATGTCCACATAGGCATCTTTGTCTTTTCTTTTTTCTTTATTATGGTTAGTATGGTGATCTTGTAGCTCATTATGAAAAGAAGAGTGCTTTTTACAGTTTTTAATCTCTAAGATTCTCGAGAACAGGTCAGATATTGACAGTATAGTCCCTAAAAGCACTTGCTTGCTTTACTAGTCTTTGCTTTACATTAGGAATCTGCCTGTACCATGTACCAGAAAGGTTATGTAGCAGAAAGGAGATCCTATGGAGAACTAGCTTGTGGAATCATGATGAAAAGTTTCTAGATCTACCAGTTTATCCTGATTTGCAGGATGGAAGCTGCTACTCTATTTCATGTAGGGCTGTTGTGTTACACAATTCTAGGTAAGTACCGGTCACATTATTAACTTATAAAAATTATCACATGGAGTTATGCAGTATAGCAACCCAAAATTTCCCTAAGCACTTTATTTTTAACTGAATTTTGTCCTTACAATCTGTTATATTCTTTTTTTTTAAGGCTAGGTTCTTTCTTACTGTTTTAAATTTATTGTGGTACATTTTCTTCAGCCACCTCCCCCAGCCCACCCCACCCCACAATGCACCCCTTTTTCCAGATTGTTGTCATAATAATCTATTATATTCTTGCTGGCATTAGTTATTTACTTTATTTTCTAAAATTGGCCACCATTCTTCTGTCAGTTTGCTGTATTCTGGTAGTTTACATAGTCCTGTGATGCTTTAATTTATGTGACCAATATTTCCGATATCAGCAGGATCACTTATAGACAAGTTATCATTGGAAGTTCCAGACTAAGAGTGACTAAGAAATAGAACTGACTATTCAGTTCTTCTTCTTTTTTTTTTACCATTCACTTCTAAAACAGCAAACTCTTGAAACCCAAATGAATATAGTAAGATACTGTCCAGTGAAGTACATTCAGAATATGATCGAGGAAGAGCTGCCTCCTCAAAGTAGGGTCTAACTTAATGTTGTGGATGGAGTAAAGCCATCAGCTGATGTGGCAAGACATACAATAAAGAAAAACAGCTGTAAACATCCATAAATAATTGGAAAATGGAGTATACTAAATCTAGGAAAGTTGGAAGTTGTAAAAAAACGAAATGGAATGGGAAGAGGCATATCTTGGACAGTAGGCAGCTGTAATGTGCTGATACTAGCCATTTTGAATCAGAAATTCATAGACTCAACTATGCCAGGAATGACAAATTGAAGAAAAATGGCCTTGCATTCATTATCATAAAGAACATTTCAAGATAATGCTCTGTAGTACAATGCTGTCAGTGACAGAATAATATCCATATGTCCATAATGAAGACCTATTAATATGGCTATTGTTAAAATATCCAAACCAATTATTAAAGCCAGAGATTAAGAATGGAGGAATTCTACCTACTTCTATTGAAATTGGCTGCTTCGCATCAGGAAAGTAACACTGAAGAAAAATGGTGTTGCATTCATAGTTAAAGTAAAAAAGATTGTTACAAGATCTACCATGAAGTACAGTATTGTGAGTGATAGGATAGTGTCCATACGTGTAAAAGAATGACCAGTTCATACAAGTCTTATTAAAATTTGTACAGCACAGGGTAGAGCAGACGCAAGTTACTCAAGGGCATATAACAACAACCACCACAAAATTGTAAAGCCAAAAATGAAAATATTGAGGTATACTACCAATTTTTGAAATCTGAGATTGATCAAGTATGCAGTCAAGATGCATTAATAATAATGGTGACTGGTATGCAAAAGTTGGAAACAAGGTACAAGGAATAGTAGTTTGAAATTATGGACTTGGGGATAGAAATGAGGTGAAAGATTGAGTGACTGAATTTTGAGCATTCAATGATTCATAGCAAATAATTTTTTTTAAGAAACACAAATGGTGACTATATACATGTACTTCACCTGGTGGACTGCACAGGAATCATATTAACTACTACTTTTGTTGAAAAAAATAAGCTCAATATCAGCAGTCAAACACAAGTGACTGTGGAACAGACCATCAATTACTTATTTACATGATCTAATTGAAGCTAAAGAAAATGAAAACAAGTCCACAAGAACCAAAATATCACCTTTAATGTATCTCTATCCATCCTGAATTAAAAAAAAAAACCACAAACACACCCCACCCTTTTTTTCCCCAAACAAAATGTTAACTGGGGTGAAGGGGCAGCAGGGAGGAAAATGTGCAACAATGAATGACTGGAAATCCAAGTTCTTCATAAACTTTCATTAAAATCTCAATTAAAAAATGGAAAATTAAAAAAAAATTCAGTAGGTTTGAGTTGTTGAACACGAATAATTGTACTCTAGGTGAGTTGTGATGACTAAGAAAAAATATCCTCTATGAAGAGAGCTAAAGGTCATTACAGAGATAGAGGACGAAGACCAAAATAGGTATCTGAAGAGACTCTGAAAATTGCAATAGAGTGTAGAGAAGGCAAAACAAAGGGATGAAATGCCAAAGTAAAGACATGAGCAGAAGATTTCAAAGGGCAGCTTAAGAAGACAGAGCAAAGTAATATAATGGACTTTGCAAAGACCTCAAGTTGGAGAATAAAAAAGAAAAAAAACACCTCTGTTGGTATTGCTTTAGTTTAAAGAACTGAAAAACAAATTCAGGCCTTGAATTTCCATATTGAGAACTACTATGGGAAAAATTTTGAATGATCCAGGAAGTATCAAAAGAAGATGGAGGAAATACAGTTACTGTACCGGGAAGAATTGGTTGATACTTAAATATTTCATGAAGCAGCATGTGGACAAGAATTAGTGGTAGTAAAGGAAGAAGAAGTTCAAGCTGCATTGAAGATATTGGCAAAAAGTAAGGCTCAGAAATTGATGGAATATCAGCTGACATGTTTCAACTAATAGATACATCCCTGGATGTGCTCACCCTTCTGTGCAAGGAAATTTGGAAGTCAGCTACATGGCCAGCTGACTGGAAGAGATCTAAATTTGTTCCCATTCCACAGAAAGATGATCCAACAGAATGTGGAAATTATCTAATGGTATCATTAATATCACATTCAAGCAAAATATTGCTGAAGATCCTCCCGAAATGGCTGGAACAAGTACATTGACAGAGAATTACCAGAAGTTATAGCGGAGTTCAGAAGAGGCCATGACATCAAGGTACTATTGCTAATATCAGATGGATCCTGGCTGAAAGCAGAGAATACCAGAAGAATGTCTGTCTGTGTTTGTGCAAAGACTCTATTTTATTGACTCTGTGGATCAGAACAAATTATGGCTAAAATTAAGAAAAATGGGAATTTCATAACACTTAATTATACTTACGTTTTTAAGCATTGTTAAGTTTTCTATGTTAAGTATTCACCATCATAATTGTTATGTGTTGTTGAGTTGGCTACAACCCATAGTGACCTTATGAACATTTGCTCTGAACTTTGCTCTATCCTGAACAAGTCTCACCCTCTCTGATACACCTTACCCCACTGCCACAGTACTCATTTCATTCCCTCTCACCCAGGGTCTTCCTCTTCTGTGCTGATCCTCTGTCCTTCCCAGCATGATATGCTTCTCCAACGACTGGTCCCTCTTGGCACCCTGTCCAAAGTATATGAGATAGTGCTTTAAAATCCTTGCCTCTGTGGAGCAAACTGCTTTCACTCTCTAGGACAGACCTATTTGTTTTCTTGGAAGTGTGTTCAATAGTCTTTTCCAGCACCACGACTCAAAGGCATCAATTCTTCTGTCAGCTTTACTCATTGTCTAGCTCTCAGAGCCAATGCTAATGAAGGGGGGAGTAGAAGCTGCATTGATGACATTGCCAAAAAATAAGGCCTCAGGAGTTGATGTGATACCAATTGACTTGTTTCAGTTAACAGATACAGCCTTGGATGTGCTCACCAGTATATGCTAGGAAATTTGGAGGACAGTGTAAGGTCATAAGGTCATGGACTCAAGAAAGGAACCAGAATATAGAAAAGCTTAAAGGCAGCTTTATTAGGGAGCTTCTGGGTGAGGTTCCTTGGTTTGAAGATGGAGGCCAAAGAAGTCAAGCTTAGGGTGTATACGTGTAAGTTTTTATAGCAGAGCCTTGGGTGGGGTGGGGTGGAGGGAGAGTGGGGACAGTCCTTGTGGTTTATGGTTCTGCCTTTAGTTTGGCCAGGTTGACAAGGCATTTCATTCTTTCCTTCTGATGTGGCTCATTCTTTTGATTTCTAATTCCCTTGGCCCAACGTCTCAGCTTCTTTAGTGATAGAGCGTGATCTATCTTCATTCTAGCTACTTCCTTCTGAATGGGGACAGCAATCTGGGCTTAGAGGCCAGGTTGAGTTGGCCCCAGGTCAGTTGCCAGAGGAGACTATGGATATAGTAGTAGCTGGTTCAGTTCATAATTTCTTTTATCCTGTGAAATAAGAATTTAAAAAGACAGATAGCATAGTAACAATATGCTTATGATATTATTGGTCCTAGAAAAGGAAGAACCCAGGTTAGAAATCGGTTCTCGAGCCCATTGCTTGTGGTTTTTCATGTTTTTTTTAATTCTTCAGCTAATTTTGTCAATTTAGAGACATTTTCTTCAACCAGTCTTGATTCATTTATATAATAGCAGCATTCCTCTCTTAAAAATAAGCAGGTGTCCCCTTTTTCAGGCATCAGGAGATCTAGAGCTGTCCAATTTTGGAGGGCGACTTGTGCCAGTGATCTCAGCTGATGTTAGAATGAGGCTAGGGAAGCAGATATTATCTTTAGAGCTAGCTGTGAGTGTTCTTCAGAATCTTGGGCAGAAATAATACTATGGCTGAGAGCTCCTCCTGCCATGCCTCCAGCAGTGACAGCAGAGGCTAAGTTGAATCTGACCATGATTGGGACAAATGCTGCTCTTTTTTGCTTGGGGAATGGGGAGGAGCCAAGTCAGCTCAGATTCACTATACAGGGTAAGCTGGGGTACAATTGTTATAAGGAAACAGGACTCTTTGATGGTCAAATTTATGCACCTGTATAGAGTCCCATTACACCAAAAATATTGTTCTAGTTCAGCTACAGAATGTGTGCTTATGTTAACATTTTTCACACAGCTGCTGTGCCCCCTTGCTAGGGTCATGATTGGGGAAGTTGTATAGCAGACACGAGAGGGCTTTGTCCACTGATAAGGTTCTGCCTCTCAAAGGGGAATGGGTCCCAGAATGGTGGAGCACTCAGTTTTGCATGACAGAGTGGTTTGAGGTGCTTGGGTGGAGTGTGATCTGGAGAAATTGATTGGTACAGCAGCTAGCAAAGATCGTTGTAAGGAGGCACACAGGAAACAGTGGGAAAGAGAAAGATTGGCCACCATCTGACTTTGGTTGTGAAATATCAAGGCACTTTGAATAACTTGGACCTGGGTAGAGGGCTGCATAGTTTGTGGCCCTCTGGAGACTTGTTATATTATGATCTGATCAGCTTGGAGAATGTTGTTGGACACCTGTAATTGGGTGTTGACACCTAGAAAATATTCTCGGCTGATGTGTATTGTGCCCAAGGGCAGGTAGCTATACTCTGTGGGATATAGTTTTCCTTCCACCCCAGTTTGCCACCTGGGATTCCAGGGATCTGAAATGAGCTGAAAGCTGCTCCTTGAGTAGGCAACATTGTTTGTCTGGCCAGCTCGGGCTCCATGAATCTTACATGTCTTACATGACCAATATGGACAACTCCCATATTTCTCTGGCCACTGCCGACAGTATGAGCTGACCTGGTCAAATAGGAAGCAAACAAAAAGGGGCACCAGACCCTACGCCAGGGGTGAGACTGCCTTAGGTGGTATTGGAATGGTGAGTGCTGTTTGTTATTCCACTTGGGAGTAATCTGCTGATCTAATGGGGCGTGTGCTTGAAGTGGATTGCTACGTGTAGATTTCTCTCACTTTAAACCTCCATATATAAGAACTACCTAGGACTTAGGTGCCTAGTGAGGTGAAGAGTAGTGGGACTCATCATTTAAGAGGTGGAGGAGACCTGCTCAGTGAGAGGAGCGTGCTTGACCTGGGAAAGGTGGTGCCAATGAGAGTTACCAATGACCTTAACCACTGTGGTCAGGACCACTAAATAAGGTTTATTCCAGTGTGGTTAAAGAGGTTTGGGTGCATGCCATCTGATTAGGATGGCATCTCTTGGGGCAACTTCAGTTGTTTGGTCTAGACCTCCAGGTTGAGGGTCTGTGTTCCTGGAGTAATTGCCTAATGAAAGAGAGATAAGGATGATGCTAAAAGAGTGGGGCCTGCAGGTTAAGTTATGGTTCAGCAGAAATGGTCCATAGTACATTATCTTGAAGGGGCTCCGAAAGGATGATGAGTGGGGTGTTGCTCAAATATGGGCTAAGGCAAAAGGAAGTAAGTTGACCCAGGACTTGCATAACTTGATGGCCACTTTGGTGAGGTGAGACTTAATGAGTCCATTTTTGCACTCTACCTTGCCTAAGGACTCGGGGTGATATGGTATGTGCAGCTTCTAGCAGATGCCTAAGCTGGAGGATACCTGCTAGGTGACCTTGGAGATGAAGCCAGGATTATTGTCCAATTGGATAGATGTAGGGAGGCCAAACCTGGGGATGATATATTGGAGTAACACCTCTGCAACTTTGTCTGCTGTTTTTCACTGCGTGGGGAAACCTTCAACCCATTCAGAGAAGTATCTGTCATAGTGAGGAGATACTTATAATTTTGTGTGGGTAGGCATCTGGGTGAAATCAATCTGCCAGTCCTGTCTGGGTGTGTGGTCTCGGAGTTGGTGTGTGTGGGATATGGGCCTGAGTATTCACTAGTTTACAAGTAAGGTATCTGTCCTGTACTGATTCAATGATCCAAGTCAGGTAAGAGGAGTGAAACAAAGGTTGGAGGAATTTTAAAAGAGCTTTGGTTCCTATATGTAGGGACTGATGCACCTGTGCTACAATATCTGTTTTTTATTCTCGAGGCAATGTTGCTTTGCCGTTTACCATGATCCATCCACTGGCAATTAGGTGGCCTCCACTTTGGAGGAGAGACTGCCTTTCTTGGTATATTTTGAATAGAGTTGGGAATGTTGAAAACAGTAGGGGGGCAGTTTGTTGTTGTGATTGCAAGGCCAAAGTTCTTACTGCTTTGTTGTTTTCCTTGGTGATAAGGAAGGAATATGACTAATGTCCTTTGCAGTGGATTATACCAACCTGCTTGGGTAATAAAAAGGGCCTTTAACAGGGGAGTCATTAATTTGTTATTAACTATGGGTGAGCCCTTTGCTGTAATAAAGCCCTGCTCATGTCCGATGGAAGCATGGCAATGAGCAATTAAAAAGGCATATTTAGAGACTGTGTAAATATTGACAGTCAGGCCTTTAGCTAGATGCAGTACCCTTGTTAAGGCAATGAGCTCTGCTTTTTGTGAGGTTGTGCCCTCGAGAAGTTTTGCTACTTCCTACACTTTTTTATGGAAACTACAGCATAGGCTGCCTGGATGGTAACCTTGAGAGCTGCCATCCACAAACAGAGTATGGTCTAGATCAGGGATGGGTTGGTCAGATTATTAGGGAAGTAAAGAGCCCATGTTTTCAAGGACTTCAGGGCAGCTGTGTGCATAATAAATTGAGGTGTTTACTGGGACTAGGGTGGCCGGATTGAGGGATGGTTATTGAGAAAGGCAAATATCAGAGTTTTTGACTAACATTCGATGGAGTTCCTGCAGATGTTCGGGGGAAGTAAAGACAGGAAGCAGTGGGAAAGTAGATTCTGAAGTCTATGGCTTGAGAATACCTGCAGAGGGCTTCTCACAGTAAGTCTGAGTGCCTCTTTAGTGAGGAGAGTCGCGGCTGCTGCTAGGGCTCATAAACAGGGTTTCCATCCCTGGGTGGTGATGTCGAGCCGCTTAGAAAGGTATGCAATGGGAGTAAAGGTAGGCCCAAGGGGCTGAGTCAAGATACTAACATCAATACTGTTTCTCATTAATGTATAGAAGGAAAGGTTTAGATGAGTTTGACAACACGAGGGGTAGGGTGTTGCAAACCAGATGAAGAAAGAAAGCAGGGATATGATGAAATGAGAGGGAAGGCTATGGCAGAGGTCCTCTCACAGCATAGCACTGTGAAAAGGCCCCTTTCTTAGTCTCCTTATGGTTTTTATTTAGTTTCAGCTAATCATACTATAAAAGTCCAATCTCCGGAGACTGTATTTTTCCTTAAAACTAAAGTGTTGCCAACAAAACAATGGGTAAGCTTAATCTTTAAACTAAGACCAAAGCTCAGACACGGTGTCCCCTTGGGTGGGAGGCTGGGTGGAAATCTGTTTGCAGAGGGCATCCAGTATCTCCTCCGGGGGGGCTGGGCAGAATTCTCTGTTTGCAGAGGGAACTCAGTCCTTGTCTGGACTCTGATCTCAGCTGTGGCCCTGCTGTCACTATGCTGGGGGAGCCACAGTGGGGTCTGATGAGTAGATGCTGGAGCTTAAGAAAAGCTCTTCTAACTACCTGGGATGTATCCAGGGGTCCTTGTAGGGTGGCTTTCACTGCATCATAAATGTGTTTTGCTAGTAAGGAAAAGTTGGGAATCCAATGTCCAAGAAAACCAATAAAGCCAAGAAAAGAGATGATTTGATCAGCACTTTGGGGTGGCTGGAGGCTTTCAATGGCTCAGTGCCAGTTGACCTTTAAACTTCTAGTGCTGGGGGTCAGTTGAAAGTCAAGATATGTGACTGTGAGGAGTGACAATTGATTTTTGGACAAGGATGCCTTGTATCCCCTGGAGGCTAAGAAATTGAAAAATTGAGCAGTGTGAGTCTGTTCATAGGAGGGACAGCACAGTAAGAGATTGTCAACATATTGCAAAAGAACACTAGGAGATAAGGAGCAGTCTAGATCTTTGGCCAGGGCTTGTCTGAAGAGGTAAGGGGTGATGCAGAAGGAGGACTGTTCATGTGAGCTGGGAAGCAGTATTTGTGTCAGGGCATTCCCAAGTAAATGCAAAGAGATTATAGCAACCAGGGTCTGGTGGAATAGGGAAGACAGCATCTTTAAGATTCAGAACTGAGAAGTGAGTGGTAGATGGGGGATATTTGATATTAAGGTATAGGGGTTCAGAACAACTGGATGAACGGGGACAATGACTGCAATAATTAGCCCCAAATCCTGAACTAGGCTGTATTATCCATCACTTTTTTAACTGGGAGGATTGGTGTATTACACGGAGAGTTTGTGGGGATAAAAAGCTTATTGGAGAGTTGTTGTTGTTGTTGTTATATGCCGTCAAGTAGTTTGCGACTCATAGCGACCCTATGTACAACAGCCCTAAACCGTGCTCTATCCCGTGCCAATCTCACTGCCCCCGACACACCCATCCCGAGTACCCCAGTCACTGAATCATTCCACCTCATAGAGGGTCTTCCCCTCCTGCGCTGTCCCTCTACTCTACCCAGCATGATGTCTTTCTCCAAAGACCTGTCTCTCCTTACAGCATGTCCAAAGTATGTCAGATGAAGCCCCAGAATCCTCGCCTCCAAGGAGCAGCCTGGTTTAACCCTCTCTAGGATGAATCTGTTTGTTTTCTTGGC
>NW_006400128.1:35879-44132 GCF_000299155.1 Elephantulus edwardii
AATGAAACACAGATAGACATTCTTCTGGTATTCTCTGCTTTCAGCTAAGATCCATCTAACATCAGCTACAATATCCCTAGTACCACGATCCCTTCTAAACCCAGCCTGGACTTCTGGCAGTTCTCTGCTGATGTACTGTCCCAGTAGGTGAGTAATATTTGATTTCAAGCTCCTGCAGTGTTGTGCAGAGATAGGGAATTGGGGTCTATCAGGAAGTACGAGTTTTTCAGGGTGAAAAGAACAGGTTCGTGATGAGAGGTTACAGATGGAGTGGACAATATCTGGTGATAGAAGTAGTATAGAAGGGAAGTCGGAGCGTAGGAGTGCTAAGAGGGATAGAACTAAAGGCTGGTCAGGTGAACTGGGTCTGCCTGACTCCTAGCAAAACACAGCCACAAGTTTAGACAGGAGGTTTCTACCTAGCAATGGAATTGGGCATGTACAGATAATTAGAAAGGAGTGGGTAAGTACTCACTTGTCAAAGATAATGAGGAGGGGTTGAGTGGTAAGAGGCTTGGAAGAGAGGCCATCAATCCCTATTACTGAGACCTGGGAAGGGAAAAATAGGACTCGAGAAGGAAGGGAGCACTGAAAAGGTAGCCCCCCCTGTCAACCAGAAGGGTTACCCTGGGCTTGGCTAGGGTGATGAGGTTTGTCAAGCCTGAGCATCTTCAGTCTTCAGTGGCCTGGCTTAAGAGTTCGGCTGGGATGGGGACTGAGTTTGGTGGAGTGACTGCCCCACTGCAGCTATGCGCCAGAGGGCAGTCAGCGTTCCAACTGTCCAGTGTTTCACAGGTAAGGCAAGGTGGTGTTGGAGGGCAGGGGTTAGGGCAGCAGTTGGCCCAGTGGCCCTTTTTACCACACTTGAAGCATGCACCAGGAGGTAACCAGCTTGTTGAACAAGGAGGTGTTTTCTGATCCGTCATCACCGCTGGCCTTAAGGCAGCTATCAGGCCTTGGGCCTGCAGATTCACTTTCTGTTGGGCGTGAATTTCCCTATCGGCCTCTCTCTGTCTGTTCCTCTCAGGCACTGAAAACTTTAAAGACCATGTTTATCAAATCATAAATGAGTGTTTTGGGGCCCTCTTCAGCTTTTTTAAGTTTCTTTTTGATATCAGGAGCTGATTGGGTAAGAAAATGAGTAACTATGACAGTGGCCCCTGCTGGGGAGGTAAGGTCTAAGTGGGTATATTGAGTTAGGGATTTGGTGAGGCAGTTAAGAAAATTAGCTGGGTTCTCATCCTTAGTTTGGGTAATCTCTCTGAGTTTATAAAAATTGGCTGCTTTATGGGAGATGGTATATAGGCTGCGTAACAGACACAGAAACATACAGTTACTTCTGGCTCAACCTTTCCTTCCTGCTGCTGTATCAACCTGATAAGTCCAATCCGGCTCTTGCCGGGGACAGCTTGGGGGCCAACCAGCGTGGTGCCATCTGTTAAACACACTTGGTCTCTGTGCTGCTAGGGCAGTAAGAACACACTCTTTCTTGTCTGGTGTTGAGTAAAGGACAGTACAACAAAAAGGTGAGATGATAAGTCTGGGTCAGATACCTAAACTCTTTGATATGGGTTGTTGGTTCTTTGGAGAATGAGCCTAAACATTTTTTATTTGGGAAAGATCAGTTAGGGAGAAAGGTGTGTGGATGCAAATGGGACCCTTAATGCCAGCAATTTCCTGAAAAGGACACAGGAGAGACTTGGTCTGGTGGGACCAGATGTGGCTAGCAACCGGAAATGTGAGGGTAGATGTAGTTGAGTCTGAGCAGACTCAGTCTGGAGCAGAAAGGGTAGCGGGTTCCAAAGTGGGCACAGGATAGAGGGGAGGAGAAAGCTGGGAAAGGAAGTCTACAAGGTCTGAGAAGGCAAGAGTCTCCTGGAGGGGATTAGGATTATTCCTGGGAGGTAGTAAGGGAAGGGGATTATGCATTATCAAGAGACTTAATTGGCGAAGGGGTTTGGGCTAAGAGAACTTGCACAGGTTGGCAGGCCTTGCGGAGAGAGAGGCAGGAGTATAAGTAAAAGAAGACTTGGACATACGGGATTTCTAACCATTTCTGAGTCTGCCTGCAGTAATTGTCAATATCTTGAAGGGTATTGAAATCAAAGATTCAATTTTCAGGCTATTGAGAGTCATTATCTAACTGGTATTGTGGCCATGACTTGTTACAGTAAAAAAATCAGTCTTCTGGTCTGGAGGCCCTCACCCAGACCCAAGTTTCAAAGATTTAAGTGGAGGCAGCCCAATGGACTGTCCCATGGGAGCTTAGATATTTGGCTACTCATGGTGTTCAGGTCTGTGAGTAAGGCAACCAAGATTCAGGGTGTCCCCTGGAAACCGGGAGTCTCAGATATGGAGAGAGGCTAAGGATGCTAAGGATGCCGTTGTCGTCCCCTATCATGATCAATAGCCTGGGAAGAAGCACCTGGCACTACTTGGTATGGGTAGACCTCCTGATACAGATCGGCAATTTTTCTGTGTATGCACAGATAGAAGTCCAATAACAGACCTGAACCCCAAGGGAGCTTAAAATGCCTGGGGCAAAATGCCTATGGACTGTTCTGAACAGTGCCTGGGAGATTTTATGAGCAAATGGGCTCTAGTCTTCTGAGGAAAAGAAGAGAGAAGTCAGAAGAGAAGTCTGAGAGTGGAGAGGAAGAGGAAGATCGATAGAAATAGACAACAGAGCATTTGTCCTCTCAGTCCATGCAGGTGTCCCTCCAGCCATGGCCCTCGTGGGGTAAAGTGTGTCTTAGCATAGGTATACCCATATAAACCCTGGGACTAGTTGGAGTCTCTAGAGGATCCTCCAGATCACCACTGAGCCAGATGACACCATGTACCCACGGGTGGGGACCCCATCAAACTTTGTGGTTTCAGAGTAGCATCAGCTGTGGAATCTCTTCACAAGAACTCAAGTAATTAAGTCACCAGACACACACAGAGGACAGGAGAGGAAGGAAAGTGGCACCACACTTGCTTGAAGTGGAGTGGGGGCACAGCATACCTTAACTTGTCTCCTGGGACTTCGGCACCAGATGGAAGGTTGTTAGGTCATGGACTCAAGAAAGGGACCAGAATATAGGAAAGCTTAAAGATAGGTTTATTAGGGAGTTCTCAGGCAAGCTTTCTTGGTCTGAAGATGGAGGCCAACGAAGTAGTGCTTAGGCTGTATTTGGGCGAGTTTTTATAGCAGGGCCTTGGGGGGAGAGGGGAAGGGTAGGGACATTCCATTGTGGTTTATGGTTCAGCCATTAGTTTGACCAGGTGGGCGAGGCCATTCATTCTTTCCTGTTGACTTGTTATATTCTTTTGATTCCTTATTCCTGTTTCTGCCCAACAGATTGGAAGATGTCCATATTTGTTCCCATTCCCAAGAAAGGTGATCCAGCTGAATGTGGAAACTATTGAACCGTATCATTAATATCACATGCAAGCAAAATACTACTGAATATTATTAAAAAAACAGCTGCGAGAAGTTCAAGTAGGATTTAGAAGAGGCTTTGGTACTAGGGATATCATTGCTTATGTCAGATGGATCGCAGCTCAAAGTAAAGAAAACCAGAAGAATATGTATTAATGCTTTATTGATTATGCATAGACATTTGACTGTGTGGCTCATAACAAGGAGTGGCTGACATTGAGAAGAATGGGAATCTCAGAGCACTTAATTGTGCTCCTGTGGAACCTATACCCAGAACAGAAGGCTGTTGTGTGAACAGAGCAGGAGAACACTGAAAGTTTTAAAAAAGTTAAAAGTTTAAAATTGAGAATGGGAATCTCAGTTTAAAAGTTTAAAATTGAGAAAGGAGGGCGTCAGGGTTGTATTCTCTCTTCATACCTATTTGGTCTGTATGCTGAGCAAATTATCCGATAAGCTGGACTCTGTGAAGAGGAGTGTGGCATCAGGATTGAAGGGAGACTCATCATTAACCTGCATTATACAGGTGACACAACCTTGCTTGCCAAAAGTGAGGAGGACTTGAAGCACTTGTTGCAGAAGATAAAGGGATGCAGCATTCATTATGGATTGCATCTCAAAATCAAGAAAACAAAGATTCTTACCACTGGAGTAATAGGCAGCATCATGATAGATGGAGAGGAAATTGAAACTGTCAACAGCTTAATTTTGCTTGGATCCACAATTAACACTCTTGATACTGGCAGTCAGGAAATAAGGAGATGCATTGAAATAGAAAAATCTGCAGTTAGGGACCTATCCAAATTGTTGAGTAATGATGTCAGTTTGAGGACTAAGATGCATCTGAAACAGGCAATGGTCTTTCTGACTACTTGCTATGCATCTTAAAGCTGGACAATGAATAAGGATGACAGAAAAAGAATTGACACCTTTGAGCTGTAGTGTTGGAGAGGAGCACTGAACATCCAGTGGATGGCCAAGAGAACAAACAGATGTGTCTTGGAGAGGGTGCAGCCAGAATGTTCTTTGGAGGCAGGAATGATGAGACTTCACCTCATATATGTTGGGCATGATGCTAGGAGAGTCTGTTACTTGAAGAAGGACATGATGCTGGGAAGTGTGGAAGGTTGGGGAAGAGAGGAAGACCCTCAACTAGGTGGACTGATAATGTGACTGCTGCAGTGGGCTCTGTGTGTCAGGAAGTGTGAGGATGGTGCAGATCTTTTGTTCGAAGGGTTGCTATGAGTCATACTCAACTTGATAACACCCAGCAACAGCTCTTAGATGCAACAGCAAGCAATTGAGAAGACCATGGCCTTAGTCTCTAGACTTAAATCATTGTTTTTTAGCACTCTGGAGAGATCCTTAGGAGCAGATTTTCAATTTGAAACTAATCTTTTGATTTCCTTACTGCTGATGCCAAGAGTGTTGTTTGTGCATCCAAGCAAGATAAAATTATTAGCAAATTCAGTCCTTTCCCCATTTATCATGGTAGTGTCTATTGACCCAGTGGTGAGGATCTTTGCTTTCTTGATGTTGAGATACAGTCTCTATTGATGGTTGCTGACTTTGACCTTCTGCAGCAAATGCTTCAAGTCCTCCTCAGTTTCTGTGGGCATAATGCAAGTTATTGATAGGTCTTCCTCCAGTTCTGATACTATTCTTCTTCATAAAGTCCAGTCTCCTGAATTATCTGTTCTGCGTATCGATTGAAAAGGCATGGAGAAGGAATACATCCCTGACACACTCCTTCCTTGATTTTTAACCATGCCCTGTTCCTTTGCTCTTTTCTAACAGCAGCTTCTTTGTCTAGGTATAGGTTTCACATGAATACAATCAAGTGTTCTGAGATTCCCATTCCTCTCAACAATAGCCATATTTTGTTGTGATCCACATAAATGTGTTTGCATAACTGGTAAAGCACAAACAGACATCCTTCTAATACTCGCTACTTTCAGCCATGATCCATCTGACATCAGCATTGATATACCTGGTGCCGTGCCTCTTCTAAATCCAGCTGAAGTTTTTGGCAGTTTTCTGTTGATGTATTGTTCCCATTGTTTTTGGATAATTTTTTGCAAGATTATGTTGCATGTGATATTAGTGATACTGTTTGATAATGTCCACAGTATATAGGATCACATTTTCTTGGGAATAGAAATAATTATGGATCTTTTCGAGTCAATAGGACAGATAGCTGTCCTCCAGATTTCTTGACACAACCTGGTGAGCACATCCAGGGCTACATCTGTTTGTTGAAATACGTCAATTGGTATTCCATCAATTTCTGGGGACTTATTTTTTGCCAGTTCTTTCAGACCAGCTTGAAGTTACTTTTTTATTATTATTGGTTCTTGATCATATTCTACTTCCTGACAAGGTTCTGTGCTAGCTCATTCTTTTTGGTACAGTGACTCCATGTATTCCTTCCATCTTCTTTTGATGCTTCCTGGATCATTCACTATTGACCATAGCATCTTTAGGTATTGCAAATCGAGGCTTAGATATGTTGTTCAATTCTTAAAACTTGAGTGATGCTGAATGAGTTCTTTCCTTTTCATATTCTGACTCCAGCTCTTTGTACATTTCTTTATAATACTTTGCTTGTCTTTGCAAGTTGCCTTTGAAATCTTCTGTTCAACTTTTATAAAAAAAATTTAGTAGAAATTTTAATGAAAATTTACAGACAACTTGAATTTCCATTCATTCATCGTTGCACAGTTTTCTCTCTGCTCTGCGGTTCACTTTTCTCTTTGAAAAAAAAAAATAGTTCGTTGTTGTACAATTCCCCACCCCCACCCCAGTCCACTTTCCTATGTAGCTCTTACTCTGGACTGTTATCATACAAATAATACCTAATCATATATTCCTTTTAAGCAGTTCTTCACTCATCTGTTTCCATGCAGTGTACATTATTTATCCCCTCTTTTCTTAGTTTCCCCCTGTTCAACTTTTTAACGTCCTTGTTTCTTCCCTTTGTTATGGATTCTCAGTGTTCTCGTGTAATATTCAGAGTCTCATTTGACATACATCTTGATAATTTTCTTCCTTCTCTGTCTCTATAATTACCTTTTGCTTTCATCATGCATGATATTGTTGCTATAGTCCTACTACTCCTCTAGTCCTCGTTCATTAGTGTTCAGTGCCTCAAACCTGTTCTTGCAATGGTTTTTAAATTTAGATGTGGTAGAACTAATGTCATATTTTCATTTTTATGGCTTTGTTTTAATTTTCTTTAGCTTCAGTTTGAACTTCCACGTGATGGTCTGTTCCACAGTCAGCACCTGGCCTGGTTTTCACAGCTGATATTAAACTTCTGCAAAAATTCTTTCCACAGATAATTAATCTGATTCCTTTATAGTTCATCAGGTAAGGCCCATGTGTATAGTCACCATTTGTGGGTTTTTTTAAATTTTCTTTTTTAAAAATGAAAATTTACAGAGACTTTGAATTTCCATTCATTTATTGTTGCACTTTTCTCCCCTCCAACCCTCCACCCCAGGACACTACCCTCTTGGAAAAGTAAAAGAAAAATTCTTTCATTGTTTTACAATCCCTTCCCCCCAGGTCCAGTCCACTATGCAGCCTTTGCTATGGACTCCCGTCATGACAAAAATACCAAATCACATATACCCCATAAACAGCCCTCTCCCTCATCTGTTTCAAGGCAGTATATATTATTTATCCCCATCTTTCCAGTCTCCCCTCAACCCCGATGTCAGTCCTATTTTACAGCAGTGGCACCATGCAGTATTTGTCCTTTTGTGACTGAGATACTTCACTCAGCATAATATCCTCCAGGGTCACCCTTTTTGAATAATATTGCATGAGTTCCTTGTTTTTCAATGCAGCATAGTATTCCATTATGTGAATGTACCACAGCTTCTCTATCCATTTGCTTGCTGATGGGCACTTAGGTTGTTTCCAACTCCCTGCTATGGTGAACAAAGCCGCAATAAACATGGGTATGCATATATCTGCTTGGATGTTGGTTATGGTCTCTTTAGGTTATATTTCCAGTGGAATTGCTGGGTCAAATTGTATTTGCAACTTTTTGAGAAAGTGCCATACCGCCTTTCACAGTGGTTGCACCGTTTTACACTCCACCAACAGTGAATAAGGGTTCCAGTTTCTCCACAACCTTGCCAGCATTTGTTGCTTGCTGTTCTGTTAAATGTTGCTATTCTGACTGGGGTGAGATGAGATCTCATAGTTGTTTTGATTCGCATCTCTCTTAGAGCTATGGATTTTGAACATTTCTTCATGTGCTTGTTGGCCATCTGAATGTATTCTTTGGTGAAGTGTCTGTTCATACCTTGTGCCCATTTTTCAATTGGATTATTTACCTTTATATTGTTGTGCTGCTCAAGTATTTTATAAATTCTAGATAAAAGTCACTTATCTGATATGCCATTACCAAATACTTTTTCCCAGCCTGTGGCTTCCCTTTTTACCCTGTTGGAGACGTTTTTGGATGTGCAAAGGGATTTGATTCTTAGAAGGTCCCATTCGTCTATTTTATCTTCTCCTGGTTGTAGGTTTTTCCGGATACTTGGAAGACTGTTTATACTGTAGATAGGACTTCTAGTGTTCTTCCATGCTTTTCTTTAATGTTTTTTTTATAAAATGTGTGTTTGTTGTTGTTGTTGTTATGTGCTGTCCAGTCGTTTGTGACTCATAGAGACCCTGTGTACAACAGCCCTAAACCCTGCTCTATCCTGTGCCAGTTGCACTGTGTCTGACACACCCATCCCGAGTACCCCAGTCACTGAATCAGTCCACCTCATAGAGGGTCTTCCCCTCCTGCGCTGTCCCTCTACTCTACCCAGCAT
>NW_006400128.1:48217-53770 GCF_000299155.1 Elephantulus edwardii
ACTCTTCCTGGATGATACCTTTGACATCCTCCCACAACTCATCTGGTCTTCGCTCATTAGTGTTCAAGGCCTCAAACCTGTTCCTGAGATGATTCTGAGATTCAGGTGGGGTCAAATAGAAGTCAAGTGTGTTTGCAATGAATAAATAATTGATTGTATAAAATTCTAACATTTTATCTCCAGCTTCATTTCTGTCACCTAGTTTATATTTTCCAACTACTGGTCCTTCTTTCTTGTTACTGATTTTTGTATTTTAGTCACCAATTATTATTAATGTATCTTGATTGCTTGTTCGATTTCAGATTTTGATGTTGGTTAAATATTCTATTTCCTCCTCTTTGGCTTTAGTTGTTGGTACATATAATTGATTGATAGTCATATTGACAGATCTTCCTGGAATGCATATGAATAGTATCCTGTCACTTACAGCATTCTATTTTAAGATAGGTCCAGAAATGATCTTTTAGACTATGAATGCCAACCCATTTTTTCTCACTTGTTAATTATCAATATAATATGATATCAGTATAATAGATGATCTGATTGTTGGATTGAAAGTGGCCCATACCAATACATCTCAGTTCACCAATGCCTAGTATGTCAATATTTATGCATTGCATTTCTTCTTGACAATATCCAATTTTCCTGAATTCATACTTCATACATTTCATGTTCCAATTATTAGTGGCTGTGTGCAAGTATTCCTTATTTTTTGCATTCCCAAATATGAAGGCCCCGCCTGTAGTGCTGCATCTAATAGTTTATGTGTCTAAGTGTGCTCTGTTGTTCATAAGGTTTTTTTAAGACCTGTTATTTTTAGAAATGGGTGGGCAGTCCTTCTTTCTAGTCTATTTTAATTTGGGAACTCCAGTACAGCATATGACAGACAAGTGAACAAATGATAGACAAGCAAACATATAAATATCTAGAACAGCAACATGTAAAGACACTTCCGTAATACAAAAACTTACATAAATTTGTCATTTCCTCATTGCTTTTTCACACCTCCCCTACTCAACCCCATCACCTCCCATGAGGACTCTAACTAACCCAAGCTTCAGTCATTTGTCCATAATCTGTGTGGTACTCAAGAAGATGGTCTCTGGGCTCTGCGATTAGCTCCCTAATGTGTGTCTGGGTATTGTGGCTCCAATAACTTTATGCCTGACTCTGCGTGCCTCCAGGCCCAGCAATACAACTTCCCAGCATGGGTCTGGGAACTAGGATTCTGATTAAGAAAATATAAAATTGTCAATAATTAAGTCTTGCTCGGATCCACAATCAGCACCCTCAGTACCAGCAGTCAGGAGATTAGGAGATGTATAGGATTGGAAAACCTGCTGTTAGGGACCTCTTCAAAATCTTGAAGTGTGATGATGTCAGTTTAAAGACTAAGTTGCTCCTGATTCAAGGAAAACAGAATAAGAATTGATACCTTTGAATTGTGTCAGAGAAGATTATGGAATATCCCATAGCCTGCCAAAAGAACAAACAGTTACGTCTTGGAGAACATGCAGCCAGAATGTTTCTTAGAGGCAGGAACAGAGAAATTTTATCTCATATATTGGTCATGTTGCTAGGAGAGGCTATTCCTTGGGAAGGGACATCATACTGGGAAAGGTGAAAGGTCAGTGAAACAGAGGAAGACCCCCAGTGATAGGGATTGATAGAATGACTGTGTAGTTTTTATAATTGGTCCTGCTAATATTAATAGCAGACTATTTATAAGAAGTCTCAGGTAAGCATAGTTCCAAATGCTTAGTTAGCTGTATAAGTCCATCATTTCTAGCATTAACAGCTCCATCCGTGGCTCAGTTCCCCAATTCTTTTATGGCCCTTAGATTCAGTGATTTGCTAGCAGGTCTCCCAGAGATTCAGACCTGTCAGGGGAATGACTCATGGGATCACAGGTATGCACTCTAGTTTAGCAGAAACTGGTGAGCTATGGGCCAGGATCATGTAGACTGTCAGCTGAAGTGCAGCTGGATGGTAACTGTGGGTGATGCAGTCTGGATGCTGTATTCTAGGCGAGTGGTGCATAAGAGAAAGCTCCTACTCTAAGGTTCCATGAGTTTACATAAACCTCTAGTATGGCATCCCATTCTAATCCTTTCTTGTTAAAACAACAATTATTTTAATGCAGATTAGTTAATGATTGACTAGGAAAGACATCTGAATGACACCCAGACTATGGCAATAAGTTCTAGTATGTCAGAGATTATGAGAATGGCACAAGATAGGACAGGCTTCAGATCTGTTGTTCATAGTGTCACTATGAGTAGTACTCGACTCTATGGCACCTAACAATAATAACAGCCAGCTTCTAGCATCTGAAATGAATTGAACCTGCAGTCAAGATATATTAATCATAATTGGTGACCGGAAAGTAAAAGTTGGAAATGAAGAAAGAGTGATGGTTTGAAAATATGATTTTGGTGACAGAAAGGCAGCCAGTGATTATATGATAGAATATTGTACAATCAGTGATTCATTCATTGCAAATATCATTAAAAAAACATAAAAATAAGAACCCCAAAAAACATAAGTGAGAACTTTACATATGGATCTCACTTGAGCAAATACATAGAAACTGCATCTGTGGAAAAATCTCAGTATTATCAGTCACAATAAGGCTAAGATCTGAAAGTTGCTTATGTACAAATTCAAACTCAAGTTCAGTTGAAGGAAATGAAAATAATTCCATAGAGCATCTTGGTTTTATTTCATCTGAATTTTAGAACTATCTCAAGGGTAGAGTTTATGTATTGAACACTATTGACTGAAGACCAAATTGTGGGATGACATAGGATATAATCAATGAAGAAAGCAAAGAAAGACAAAAATATTTCAAGGAATAGACCCTGGAACTTGCTCTTGAGTGTACAGGAGCCAAAGCAAGAGGAAAAAATGATTAAGAGGTGTAGACATTCGTTTTTAAAGGGAAGCTCAAGAAGACAGAAAAAAAGATCTATAATGAACTGTGTAAAGCTCTGGTATTTGAAAATAAAAAGGGAGCACATTTGACATTTCTCAAGCTGAAAGAACTGAAGGAAAATGTGAAGGTTTTTTTCCGCCTTTTTCTTCTGGGTGGAGGGAAGTGGGCTTTAAAGGCACAGCATGGAGGTGGGGGGTGGGGTGGGACGGGAAGCAGATGCGGGGAACTCACTGCTCCTGGAGTCACGAGTGGAATGCCAGAGTTGCTCTTTGGTGGCCTGTCCCTGGCCGGGCGAGGCCTCTGGCCCGGAGCCTGTGAGTTGGGTCGCTCTGGCCCTCAGGAAAATGTGAAACTTTGAATTGTAATATTGAAAAATTCTGTAGGTGAAATATTGAATGATGGATGATGTATCAAAAGAAGATAGAAGGGATATGCAGAGTGTACCATAGAGGACTGGTTGATATTGAATTATTAAAGAAAGTAACATAGGATCAAGAACCGGTGGTACAGCATTAAGTACAGTTACAGTTAAGGCATTGGCAAAAAATAAGGCTCCTGGAATTGACAGAATGTCAGTTGTGGTGTTTTAGCAAACAGATGCAACCTTGGAGGAGTTTATTCATATATGCTAAGAAATTTAGAAGATAATGGCCTAGCCAACTAACAGGAAGAGATGCATATTTGGGCACATTCCAAAAATAGGTCATCCAATGGAATTTGAAAAATTCTCTACCAATTAATGTCATTAATATAACATGCATGTAAAATCATGCTGAAGATTATTGAAATAGGACAGGGGACTTCCAGGCATGGCTAGAATAGGATATCTACAGGGAAATTCTAAACCAGCTTATTTGTGTTGGTTCATAGCTGATCCTTCAGTGGGTTTTTGGAGGCTGTAAATCACAGGGAATGAGATTCTGTATTTTTCTCCTGAGGAGCTGCTGGTTGATTCAAAATGGTTAGCAGCACAACTCCTTATAGAGCTGACATCTACAGAGAACTGTGAAAAATTTAAGCTAGATTTACAAGTAGCCATGGAACAAGGTTTATCATTATTGATGTTAGATGATGTTGGCTGAAAGTAGTGAACATCAAGTCGCCTGAGACTCATAGTTACCCTATGTACAACAGCCCTAAACCCTATTCTATCCTGTGTCAGTATTTTTTAAAATTAATTTTAATGAAAAGTTTACAGAGACTTAGGGTTTCCAGTCATTCATTGTTGCACTTTTCTTCCTGCCCCCCCTTCCCCCCAATTCACTCTTCTTCTTGAAAAGAGAAAGAAAAACTCTTTCATTGTTTATGCAGTCCCACCCCTAAGTCCACTCCACTATGTAGCCTTCACTCTGGACTTCTGTAATGACAAGAATACCCATTAATATGTCCTTTTTTAAAAAATGTCATTATTTGTGTGTGTGTACCGTGAAATTGGATCTGACTGGTACAGGAGGAGATTTTCCCTCCTTCTCCAGCAGAGTAATATGTCCCTTTTAAACAGTTCTCTCCCTCATCTGTTTCAATGCAATATACATCATTCCTCCCCTCCTTTTCTGTCTTCCCTTAACCCTGATGTCAGTTTTGTTTGACAACAGTGGCCTTATGTAATATTTGTCCTTTTGTGACTGAGATATTTCACTCAGCATAATGTTCTCCAGGGTCATCCATTTTACACAGTATCTCATGAGTTCCTTGTTTTTCAGTGTTTCATAGTATTCCATTGTGTGGATATAACAGAGCTTCTCTATCCATTCGTTTGTTGATAGGCACTTGAGTTGTTTCTTGTTTCAATTTTATTATCTCTTGATACTCCTACCTGCATTACCCCAATCACTGAATCAATCCTTCTCATTCAGGGTCTTCCTCTTTTGTGTTGTCCCTCCACCCTTCCAAGCATGATGTCCCTCTTTAAGGACTGATTCCGCCTTGCAAAATGTCTGAAGTATGTCAGATGGAGCTTCAGAATCCTTGCCTCCAAGGAGTATCCTGGCTTCACACTCTCCAGAACGAACTTCTTTGTTCTCCCAGCAGACCTTTCTAAAGTACTGAAGAGCAACACTGTCAATCTGGAGACTAAAGTGCACCTGATACAGGCCATGATCTTTATAATTACTTGTTATGCATCAGAAAGCGGGACAGTGCCTAGGGATGATAGAAGAAGAATTGATGCCTTTGAGTTGTGGTGCTGGAGAAGAGAACTGAATATACCATGGACCGCTAGGAGTGATTACTGGAAAGATATTTTGTTGTTGTTATAAGGTGTTGAGTGGACTAGAACTCATAGTGACCTCATAAACAACAGATTTGAACCTTGCGCTATCATGCACTATTGTCATGATCTCCTCCTTTATGCTCAAAACCATTGTTGTCTCTCTGTGTCAACCCATCTCATTGTGGGATTTCCTCTCTTTCTCTGACCTTTCCCAGCATGATGTCTTTTTCCAAGGACTAGCCTCTCTTGACTACATACCCAAGGTATGTGAGAAATTTAACCATTCTTACCTCTAAGGACTTCCGGCAATTCTCTGCTGATGTGCTGTTCTAATCGTTTTTGGATAATCTTCAGTAGAATCTTGCTTGCATGTGAAATCAATGACACTGTTCTTTAGTTTCCACAC
>NW_006400128.1:55250-57748 GCF_000299155.1 Elephantulus edwardii
GTGGACTCAGCCGCTCGCGGTGCCTCTTCGGGGCCCAGCGAGTCCGCGGACAGCGTGCTGAGCCAGCCAGGCGTCAGGCGGCGGAAGGTGTCGGGCGAACAGGGGATCTGCACCCGGGCCCGCTGCGAGGGCACCACGGTCTCCTCGGGAGACAGCCAGGGTGGCACCTGGGCCAGGACGCCCAAGTCCTCGTCCGGGGAAAACACGGGGTTGTCAGTGCCTGCTGTGGTGTCTATAGTGCTGTCTCTAGTGACATTGGCCAGGAACTCAATGCCCCCACTCATCTCCTCATCATCGTAGCCGGGTGTCTCCTCAGGGTCGGAGAACTCCAGGTCCACTCGCTCTCTGATGGGGAAGTGATGCAGCGGGCTCTCCATAGGCAGCTTCCCGTTGGGGGTGCTGCTGTTCCTCCTCTTATGCGCACGCTCGCGCTTGTACAGCTTGGCCGCCTTCTTCTGGTTGATGCCCAGCTTGACCGACTTGAAAGACTCCAGGCGTTTGCGCATGGTCCGGTGGAAAATCTCTTTGTCCTGCTTCTCGTCCTCGTTCTGTGAGAGCTCATGCCGGCTGTAGAGGTGCTTGTACTCCTGGCGCGGCTTGTACAGGTACTGCTGCAGCGTGTTGTGTGTGATCCTGTCCTCTGTGTCCCGGATGCTCCAGCGACTGCATGTCCAAGCAGACCGCACTGACGTTCTCCTGCAGAAGGTAAGAGACAGAAGCTTCCACAGTGGACGGCCGTGGTGTGTTGAAGTCCACAATGACCACAGACATGTTGTCTGCACTTGGTGAGCGGATGAAGGCCAGAGACCCCCGGCGTTCACCCTCAGCCACATAGCTGATGGCATCCTTCAGGTTGAGCTCATGGAAGACGTTCAGGAGTCGATCTCGAGACTTCTGGGCGGAGCATCGCATATTGTGTCCTATCTGGCCTGATATGTCCTCATTGGCGGAGAGGATGTGGTCGAAGGCCCGGCCATGCAGCTTCTCATTGAACTTCGGTTCACGGTGCTCACTCCTCTTCACCTTCAGCCACGGCACCAGGGGCTTTATGGTCAGGCCCTGGAAAATGACGGTGAAGAACACTACAATGATGGTTGTACTGACAAACAGGTTCTTCTTTTTGACCTTCTTCGCGTCCAGGAGAACCACGAGGGCATAGGCCACAGCCCCCCGCAGGCCACCATAGGACATGACCACCTGGTCGATGACCTCCAGCTGCACCATCTGGTACCGGTTCAGCACCCAGGTCTGCAGGACCACACCGATGGCTCTGTACAGAAAGATGAAAAGCAGTGTCAGGAGCACAAAAGCTGTATTCCGTGTCCAGATGAGTGGGTCCACGGCTGAGATGCCCAGGAACATGAAGATGATGGCCTCCGCCCCACTGGCCAGCATCTTCATGGTGTAACGCACCGTGGTAGCCGACTGCTCTGAGATGTTGGCTTTCACATACTTCTGGCAGCAGATCCACAGAACGTTATCGCCAGGATGGCTGACAGGGACAGCATCTCAGATGTGAGGTAGGACAGGTAGGAGATGAAAAAGACGAAGGCGGGTTCGATGATCCGAACGTGTTTCGTGAAACGTGTAACCAGCGACAGCAGGAAAGCGAAGATGATTCCCACCAGCGCGCCCCCCAGGCTCACCACGAAAAAGGACACTATGCCCATTACACAGTCCACACCGGTCACGTTCTCACCACCCAGTGTCACGAAAGATTCAAACACGTTGTACAGAACCACAGTGACAGCATCGTTCAGTAGCGAATCCCCAAAGATGATGATGAAGAGGACCTCATTGACATGCACCTCCTCGAACACGGCCAGGACGGCCACAGGGTCCACAGCCGCGATCAGGCTGCCAAAGAGCAGGAAGTCCAGCAGACCGATCTTTAGGTCCCCCATCAGCCTGCTGAGGAAGGACCCATAGAGGGACAGGCCGGTGGTGGCCACGTTCCATACGGTGCCGATGACAGTGTAGAGCAGGATGGTGCCCAAGTTGCTGAAGAAGAGGCGGTTGGGCATGAAGTAGCCGGCGTCCAGCACCATGGGCGGGAGCAGGTAGAAGAAGAAGACGGTGGGCGTGAGTGTGAAGAAGGCGATGTGATCGGCAGCCCAGACAATGCCGCCCAGCACCAGGCCCAGCACGATGAGCAGTGCGCTCTCAGGCACCAAACTGGTGACCTTGTGTGACAGGTGGAACACGATCTTGGCCAGGCTGGCCACAAGGATCCACAGCGCAATGATGTACGGGTCCTGGACATGTTGCCATTCGAAGGTGACCACCTGGAAGCCCCTGGCCAAGCCGTGCGCGCCAGGCTCTTCCTCGATGCCCTGCGCCCTTGGCAGCGCGCTCAGGGACAGCGCCAGCGCCAGCAGCAGCCCCCAACAGGGGCGCGGAGCTGCACTCCGGCTGCTGTCTGCCAATTCCTTTCTATACAATGACTTGGTATATTCCTTCCATCTTCTTTTAATACTTCCTGGATCATTTAATATTCT
>NW_006400128.1:60208-63179 GCF_000299155.1 Elephantulus edwardii
CCAGCAGAGCATCTGGTGGATTCGAACCATGCGCCTCTGGGATTGTCGTTGCAGCTCCTTGCCACTAGGCCACCAGAGCTCCCCAGAACTGTTTCTTGACAATAGATTTTTCTAGCACAACCCATCCTTTGACTTCTTGGCTGCTGCATCATGGGTGTTTGTTGTGGAGCCAAGTAAAATGAAGTAATTGTCAACTTCAATCTTTGCTCCATCTATCATGATGGTGCCTATTGGTCCATTGGTGAGGAGTTTTGTTTTCTTGATGTGAAGATGTGCTCCTTATTGAAGGCTGTAGTCTTTGATCTTCTACAGTAAGTACTTTTAAGTCTTCTTCACTTTTTACTGGAAAGGTTGTGTCATCTGTGTACTGCATGTTGTTGATGAGTCCTCCAATCCTGATGCCATATTCTTATTCATATAGTACAGCTCCTCAAATGATTTGCTTAGCATACAGATCGAATAGGTATGAAGAAAAGATACAACCCTGACACACACCTTTCCTGATTTTAAACTGTGCAATGTTCTCTTCTTCTGTTTTGACACCTTTTTCTTGGTCTATGCTTTTGCATGAGCACACTTAAGTGTTTTGGGATTCCAGTTCTTTTCAATGTTATCCATAATTTGTTATGATCCATACAGTCTATGTATAATCAATAAAAGCTTGTGAGAGAACTGAGGAAGATGCCATAACTGGAAAGACTAAGGGAACATTGTAACACTGACCTAAGCTGTGAGGTAGTGGGTCCTTTGACCACATTTGAGGAGCTGTTTGGACTGAGGGGTTGTATCCTCCTGCCAACCTGAATTGTGGCCTGTTATCTCCCCTGATAAGCTTAATAACTTTGGGTGTGGTCCTGTGATATCTGTATAGTTATTAAAATGGGTTTTGAACCCAGTAGAGCAGTAAGATTGGTGTTGGAGTCGATAGAAGTATGTGCAGGAGCATGGGAGACCATGTCTGACCATATAGGAGTTAGTTTTGTATTGTGGATGTTGTTGATAAGGACACTTCCCCTTTGTGAACGTAGTAGGAGTCAAAGTTGTTTGTCCCCATGCTGCTTACACTCTTTATACAGAAAGCAATGAGAGAGAGAGGAGAGAGGAGAAAGAGAAAAAGAGCTGAAAGAGCAAACAAATATCTTTGGAAGAAGTGCATTCAGAATGCTCCTGAGAGTCAGGGAAATGGAGACTCATATACTTTGTGCTATCAAGAAGGGCCACTCCCTGAAAATAGACATTTGTTCATTAAAGTGAAGGTTTGTTAAAACAATAAGATGACATTCAGTGAGACAGATTGACAAAGTTACTGCAACAGGGGGCGTAAGCATAGTAACTGTTGTGAATATTGGTATTGTTAGGTGTCATTGAGTTGACTACAACTCATTTTGACCCCTATCCTGCACCAGATACACTATCTCAGTTGTGTTTAAGCCCATTGTGATATTTGTTGTCAGTCCATCTCTTTTGCTGACCATATACCTTTCCCAGCAAGACGTCTCTCTCTAGGAGAGTGATAACTCCTTCCTGAAAATTTGCCCAATTAAGTGAGACAATGTTTTACCATCCTTGTCTCTAAGCAGCAATCTGGTTGCACTTCCTTTAAGAAGATTTATTTATTCCTTTGGCAGTCAATGGATGTCCAGTATTCTTCTCCAATCCCATGATTCAAAGACATTGATTCTTCTTCAGTCTTTGTTATTCATTGTTTCCAGATAGGAAGCAATTGAGAACACTATGGCTTGCCTCAGGAGCACCACTGGCTTTAAACTGATACCCTTGCGTTTTAGAACTTTGGAGAGGTCTTTGGCATATTTCCTCAATGCAAACATTTTTTTTTAATTTTTTGATTGCTGTTACTGTGGGAGTTGATTGTGGGTTCAGAAGAGGCTGTGGAATGAGGGATATCATTGCTGATGTCAGATGGTTCTAGGCTGAAAGCATAGAATATGAGAAAGATACTTTTTTGTATTTTGTTGATTATGGAAAGACATTTAGTAGTGTGGATCATAACAAATTATGGCTAACAATGAGCAGAATTATAATCTCAGAACAGTTAATTGTGCTCATGTGAAACCTCTACATAGACCAAGAAGCAATTGTCTGAATAATCGAAGGGAACCATTGTTGTTGTTGTTATGTGCCATTGAGTCACATAGTGACCTTCTGAATTATAGCTCTGAACCTTGCTGACACACCTATCATCTCATCCAGTGTCTTTCTCTCCTGTGCAGACCCTCCATCCTTCTAAGTATGATGTCCTTCTCCAAGGACTGGTCCCTCCTGGCAACATGTCCACAATATGTGAGACAGAGTTTCAAATCCTTGCCTCCAAAGAAAAATTATTTCATCCTCTCCAGGACAGACCTGTTCTCTTAGCAGTCCATGGTATGTTCAATCCTCTTCACCAGCACCACAACTGAAAGCATCAATTCTTCTGTCATCCTTAGTCATTGTCCAGTTCTGATGTATAACATGTAATTGTGAAGACTGTGGCCTGGATTAGGCGCACCTTAGTCTCCAGATTGACATCGTTGTTCTTTAGCACTCTGGAATAGTCCCTGACAACAGATTTTCCTAGTGCAATTCATCTTTTGATTTCCTGACTGCTGGTGCCAAGAGTGCTGATTGTGGAAATGAGGAAGCTGAAATTGTTAACAACCTCAGTCCATTCTTAATCTAGCATGATGTTGCCAATTGGCCAAGTGGTAAGAATAGGTTTGTTTGTGTTGTTTTTTTTTTTTAAATGTTAAGTGACGATCCATATTGAAGACTACTGTTTTTGCCTTTTTTCAGCAAGAGTTTCAGGTGCTCCTGTTTCGGCATCTGCATCAATAAAACAAATAACAAGAATCACATGATCCTATCAATTGTTGCAAAAAGGCTTTACAGATGCATAGCAAGTAATACAAAGACCATTCCTTGGATTAGATGCCCCTTTGTCTTTAATATGACATCCTTGCTCTTTAGTACT
>NW_006400128.1:63279-67069 GCF_000299155.1 Elephantulus edwardii
AGGCACTTAAGAACCAAGGATGGAAAGGGGAATGCCATGGATTGGATTTATTATTATTAAATTGTATTAGTTTTAATGAACATTTACAGGGATTTTGGGTTTTCATTCCTTCATTGCTGCACCATTCTCTCTACCCTCCTCCCCAGTTTGTTCTTCTTCCCCCGCCGTCCCAACAGTGTTGATTTTGGATCCAAATAAGATGAAATCATTGAGAACTTCAATCTTTATCTATCATAAAATAGAAAATGTTGCTTATTGGTTTAGTGCTGAAGATTTTTGTTTGCTTGATGTTGAGATGTAGTCAGTATTGAAGACTGTATTCCTTTTTTCTTCTCTAGCAAGTGATTTCAAGTGCTTCTTTAAGTTAGCAAGGTTATCTGCATAACACAGGTTGTTGATGTGTTTTCCTATGATCCTGATGCCATTTTCATCTTCATAAAGTCCAGCTTTTTGAATGATCTGTTCAGTGTACAGACTGAATAGGTATGGAGAAAAGATAACACCCCTGATGCACACCTTTCTTGATTTTGAACCATGTTCCCTTGGCCTGTTCACACAATACCTTCTTGGTTATGTTTCACTTGAGCACAAGTAAGTGTTCTGGATTTCCATTCTTCTCAGTATTAGCCATTACTTGTTGTGATTCTCATAGTCATAGTGGAGAAGAGTACTGAAAATCTGTGGACTGCCAAAAAAAATCCCAAATAGATATGTCTTGGAGAAAGTGCAGACAGAGGCAAGGACGCATGGAGGCAAAGAAGACAAAGCTTTGTCTCACTTACTTTGGGCATATTGTTAGGACAGGCCATTCCTTGGTAAGGAACATCTGGTTTGTAAAGGTAGAAGGTCAGCAAAATAGAGGAAGACCTTCAACTAGATTTTTTTTTACACCACATTGTAGCAATGAGTTCATGTATGTCAGAAATTATGAGGGTGCACAGGATAGGACAATGTTCATAGGTTGACTATGAGTCATACTCGACAGCACTTAACAGCATAATCAAATACCTTTTTATAGTCAGTAAAACATGGATAGATATCCTTCTGATATTCTCTGCCTTCTGCCAAAATACATGTGACATCAGAAGTGATATCACTGTTGCTATAGCTTGTTCTAAATCCAGCTTGAATTTTTGGCAGTTCTGTGTTGATATACTATTTTAGGCACTTTTCAACAATGTTAAGCAAGTGTTTGCTTGCATGTGATATTAATGATAATATTTGATAATTTCCACATTCTGTTGGATCACCTTTTTTGAGAATGGGAATAACTGTGGATCTCTTCCAGTCAGCTGGCCAGGTACTTGTCCTCTAGATTTCCTGGCACATCCTGGTGAGAACAGCCAGGTGGCCATTGGTATTCTATTAATTATTTGGACCTCTCTTTTTGCCAATACATTCAGTGAAGCTTGAACTACTTCTTTTGTAACCATTGATTCTTGATCACATGCTACTTCTTGAAATCCATATCAGCCAATTCTTTTTGATATAGTGATTGGGTGTATTCTATGCATCTTCTTTGGAATCTTCCAGGATCATTGAAGATTTTGTTCATAGCGTCCTTGCAGCTCAAGACTTGAATTTGTTCTTCAGTTCTCTCAGCTTGAGAAATGCCAAGGAAATGCTTCCCTTTTAGTTCCTTGACTCAAGCTCTTTTTTTGCATATATTGTTATAATAGTTAAATCTACTTTTTTTAGAAAATGGCAGACTTCCTTCTAGAGTGTTTGCACCATTTTACAGTCCCAACAACAGTTCATGAGAGTTCCAGTCTCTTCATATCCTTGCCAATGTTGATGGTTTGCTTTCCTGTCAAATTTTGCTGCTTCTGCTACAGTGAGTTGGTATCTCATTGTTGTTTTGATTTGTATCACTCTGATTGCTATTAATTTTGAGCATTTCCTCATGTGTTTATTGACCATTCAAATATTCTCCTTGGTGAAGAGTCTTTTTGTCTTTTTCCCATTCTGTAATTGGGTTATCAGGCTTTTCTCAGGGAAGCACTATGTTTTTGTTATGTGCTGTTGAGTTAACTCTGACTCACAGTGGCCCTATAAACAACATTTCTGAACCTTACCCTATCCTCAGCTTCACCTTTTCCAACACACCTGATCCCATTGCCAGTCATTGTGTCAATCCATCCCATCCAGGACCTTCCTTTCTGTGCTTATCTTGTATTATTTCAAGCATAATGCCCTTTTCCAAGGATTGACCCTTCCTCATGATATGCCTGAAATATGTGAGGTGAAGTTTCAAATACCTTGCCTGTAAGGAACAACCTTGTTTCACCTTCTCCAGGACAGTATTCTGTAAATTTTAGTTATGAGTCCCTTTTCTGAAATGTCATTGTCAAATGCTTTATTCTGAGTCTGTGGGTTTTCTTTTCACACTATTTGAAATGTTTTTTGATGCACACAGAGACATACATGATTTTTAGAAGGTCCTGTTCACTGACTTTATCCTCTGCTGATTGTACATTTTTGGCTGTTTGCAGTCCTATGCATGCCATAGACTTGTTGTAAGGTGCAGTTGAGATGAGTACCCTATGAACAGTCAGTCTGAATCCTGCCCTATCTTGCTTCATCCTCATCCTCTCTGAGAGCCCATTGCTGAAGTCACAGTGTAAATCCATCTCATTAGGGGTCATCTTCTTCTTCACTGACTCTCCATTTTTCATGTATGATGTCCTGTTCCCAGGAATAACCATGCCTGGCTACATGTCCCAACTATGAAAGGAGCACTCTGGCCACACCCTTTCTTGGACTTCTCTGTTTGTTCTTTTGGAAGTCCATGGGATATTCAGCACTCTTCTCCAGCACCACAACTCAAAGGCTTCTGTCCTCCTTATTAATTTTTCAGCTCTCAGATGCATAATAGGCGATTGAGAAGACCATGTCCTGAATCAGGCACACCTTAGTCTTCAAACTGACATCATTACTCTTCAATATTTTAGAGAGGTCCCTGAAAGCAGACTTACCCAATGCAATATTTCTCCTGGGTGTTGATTGTTGATCCAAGCAAGATGAAATTATTGACAGCTTCAATCTTTTTTCCATCTATCAAATGTTGACTATAGGGCCTGTGATGAGGATCTTTGTCTTCTTTATGTTGAGATGTAATACATACTGAAGGGTGTAGTCCTTGTTCTTCTGCAGCAAACATTTCACATTCTCCTCACTTTTAGTGAGCCATGTTGTCATTAGCATAATACATGCAGGTTGTTGAGGAGTCTTTCTCCAATCCTGATGCCATAGTCCTCTTCATAGAGTCTAATTTTGAGAATTATTTGCTTAACATAAAAATTAAATAGGTCTAGAGAGAGGATACAACACTGATGTACATACTTCCTGATTTTAAATCATGCAATGTTCCCTTGTTCTGTTTGCACAACAGCTCCTTGGTCCAGGTATAGATTTCATATGGGCACAATTAAGAATTCTGGAATTCCCATTCTTCTCAGTGTGAACCATAATTTGTTATGATCCATGCAGTCAAATGCCTTTGCATAGTCAATAAAATACAAATAGACATTCTTCTGGTATTCTCTGCTTTCAGCCAGGATCCATCTGACATCAGCAGTGATATCCCTTGTGCCATGGCGTCTTCTAAAACCATCTTGTACTACTGGTAATTCTCTGTCAGTGTACTGTTCTAGACAGTTTTGACTGATCTTCAACATTGTTTCATTTGTATGAGATATTAATATTGTTCAACAATTTCTAGGGCTTCTAAATTTGTTTCTATTTTTTCCTAATTTTTTAAGCTTTATTATTATTATTATTGAATTTTATT
>NW_006400128.1:68657-80083 GCF_000299155.1 Elephantulus edwardii
TTTTTTTTTTTCATTTCTTAAACTAAAGGAACTAAAGATCAACTTCAGCTGTGAGTTGCAATACTTAAGGATGCTATGGGCAGAATATTGAATGATCCAGGAAGAATTAAAAGAAGGTGTGTACTACAGAGTCACTGTACCAAAAAGAATTGGCTGACACTGAATAATTTCAAGAAACAACGTATGATCAAGATGCAATGGTGATGAAGGAGGAGGAAGTTCAAGCTGCTCTGTGTGACTTGGCAAAAAAATAAAGCTCCGGGAATTGATGGAATACCAGTTGACATATTTCAACAAGCAGATATTTCCCTGGACATGCTAACCGGGTTTTGCCAAGAAATCTGGAGGCCAGCTGATTGGAAAAGATCCGTATTTATTCCCATTCCAAAAAAGGGTGATCTGACAGTGTGGACATTATAGTACAATATAACTCATATCACACACAAGAAAAATCCTGGGGGCAGTTATCCAGAAATGACTGGAACAGTACATTGACACAGAATGACCAGAAATAAAAGCTGGGTTTCAAATAGACCGTGGCATTAGAGACAGTATTGCCAGTGTCAGATGGATCTTGTGAGAAATCAAAGAGTACCAAAAGGATGTCTATTTGTTTTTCAATGATTATGCAAAGATATTTGACTGTGTAGATCACAACAAATTGTTGTTAATCTTGAGGAGAATGGGAATCCCAGAACACTTGATTGTGCTTATGTAAAACCTCAACTTTGACCAGGAAGCAGTCCTTAGAACAGAGCAAGGAAACACTGGTTCAAAATCAGGAAGGGAATGTGTCAGGAATGTGTCCTTTCTCCATACTTTTTCCATCTATATGCAGAACAGATAACTTGGGAAACTGGGCTTTAAGAGTAGGAATGTGGCATCAAGATTGGAGGAAGACTTATCAACAACTGATGTTATGCAGATGACACAACCTTGCTTACTGAAACTGAGGAGGACCTGAAGTGCTTGCTGCAGAAGGTGAAGGACTGTGGTCGTCAATATGGGTTGGGACTCAAGATCAAGAAGACAAAGATTCTCATCACTGGGCCAATTGGCAGCACCTTGATGGATAAAGAAGAGATTGAGGTTGTTGACAGTTATAGCTTACTTGGCTCCTCAACCAACACTTTTGTCACCAGCAGTCAGGAAATCAAAAGACAAATTGCATTAGGTAAATCTGTTGTCAAGGACCTTGTACTGAGAAGCAATGATGTCAGTCTAAAGACGAAGGCTCTCCTGATCCAGTCCATGGTCTTTTCAGTTACTTGCTATGCATCAGAGAGGTTGATAATGACTAAGGAGGATAGAAGAAGAATTGATGCCTTCGAGTTATGGTGCTGGAGAAGTGTCTTGAACATACCACGGACTTCCAAGAACACAAATAAGTCTGTCTTGGAGAGGGTGAAACCAAGTTTCTCCTTGGAGATTAGGATTGTGAAGCTCCATCTCACATACCATGGGCATGTCGCCAGGAGGTACCGATCCTTGGAAAAGGACATCATACTTGGAAGAGTGGAGCGACAGTGCAGAAGAGGAAGGCCCTGGGTGAAATGGATTGATAGAGTAACTAGGGCAATGGGGGTAGGTGTATCAGAGTCAGTGAGACTGGCTTAGAACAGTACACTATGGGTTGCAGGTGACTCGACAGCACATAACAACAACAACAATGACAGCTGTTGTCTGAACAGAGCAAGGGAACAGTGCATGGTTTAAAATCGAGAAAAATGTGCCTCCTGACTGTGTTTTTTCTCCATACCTATTCAGTCTGCATATTAAGCAAACTGTTTGAGAGGCTGAACTTTCTAAAGAAGAGTGTGGCATCAGGATTGGAAAAAGGTTCATCAACAACCTGTGCTATACAAAATATACAACCTTGCTTGCTGAATGTGAGAAGCACTTGAAATACTTGCTGCAGAAGATCAAAGGCTACAGCCTTTAATACGTAGTATGCCTCAACATTATAACACAGAAATCCTCACCACTGGTTCTGTAGGCAGAGATTGAAATTGTCAACAATGTCATCAAATGGATGACAATGGATCCAGAATTAAAACTCTTGGTGCTGTGGTTGTTGTTATGTGCCATCGAGATGCTTGTGACTCACAACAGCCCTATGACAACAGCTCTGAACCCTGCTCTATCTTTAGACAACCTCATTTTCTCTCACACTCCTACCCCTATTATCCCAGTCACTGAGTCAGTCCATCTCAACCAGGGTCTTCCTCTGTTGCACTATTCTTCTACCCTTGATGTTGCTCTCTAGGAACTGGTCCCTCGCAGCATTTCCAATGTATGTCAGACAAAGCTTCCAAATCCTTGCCTCCAAGGAGCATCATGGTTTCAATCTTTCTAAGACGAATCTGTTTGTACTCCTAGTAGTCCATGTTACATTGGGAATCTCTGCTGCATGGTTCAGAATGTCTCACCTTTTTTGTTACTGATACTTTGTTAGGGTTTGTTGAGTTGACTCAGACTCATAGCAACTCTATGAAACCCTCCCTGATTTTGTGCCATTCTCATAATCTCCATTGTGCTCAAGCCCATTACTGAGTCATTGCATCAATCTATTTTTTTAAAGAAAATTTAACATTTTATTGTTTATTTTCACTAGATAATTATAATGTTGAATGGAACAAACACTTTTCTTTCTCCTTTTTTTATACATAGAAGAGAAATATATTGTCATGCCTCAAACTGTTTATATGCAACTACATGATTTCACACAATGCTTCTAAACAATGACATAAAATAAATAGCTCTGTGCACTATCATTCAGATATATGCACCAACAACCAGAGCCAAAGAAGAGGAAATAGATTATTTCTACCAACTTTTACAGGTGGAGATCGATCAAACATTCAGTCAAGATGCATTGATAATAATGGGTGACTGGAATACAAAAGTTGGGAACAGAGAAGAAGAATTGGTAGTTGGAAAACATGGACTTGGTGATAGAAATGAAGCTGGAGATAGAATGATTGAATTTTGCACAATGAATATTCATTGGAAATACGTTTCATAAGAAACATAAATGCAGGTTATACACATGGATTTCACCGGATGGATGGTATGCATAGGAATTGGATTTATTACATCTGCGCTGGAGAAGCGCAATATCAGCTGTGAAAACTAGGCCAGGAGCTGATTGTGGAACAGACCACCAGCTACTCATATGCAAGTTCAAGCTGAAGCTGAGGAAAATTAACCCGAATCCATGGGAACCAAAATATGACTTTGAATCTATCTCACCTGAATTTCAGAATCATCTCAGGAACAGGTTTAAGGCCTTGAACACTAAATCAGCTGTGGGAGGATGCCAACGGTATCATCCAGGAAGAGTGCAAATGGTCATTGCAAAGACAGAAGAGGAAAAAAAAGACCAAAATGGTTGTCAGAAGAAACTCTGAAGATTGCACTGGAGGGCAGAGAAGCCAAACCACAAGGAAGAATTCAAGATACCAAAGAGCTGAATAGTAGCTTTCAAAAGGCAGCACGGGATGACAAAGCAAAATATTACAATGAAATGTGCAAGGAGCTGGAGTCAGAAAATCCAAAGGGCCAAACTCATTCAGCATTTCTTAAGCTCAAGGAACTGAAAAAAATTCAAACCTCGAGTTGCTAAAATCAAGGATGCTTTAGGCAGAATATGAAATGATCCAGGAAGTATTAAAGGCGATGGAAAGAATATACTGAGTCACTGTATGGAAAGGAATTGGTAGACACGGAAGAATTTCATGAAATAACATATGAGCAAGAGCCTATGGTGATGAAGGAAGAAGTTCAAGCTGCTTTGAAGGAAATAGCAAAAATTAGGCCCCAGAAATAGATTGTATACCCATTGACATATTTCAGCTAACAGATGCTGCCCTGGATGTGCTTACCAAGTTGTGCCAAGAAATCTGGAGAACAACCACTTGGCCAACTGACTGGAAGATATGTCAGGCTTGGGAGGATGGAGGGACAGCACTGGAGAGGAAGACCCTTTATGACGTGGATTGTTTCAGTAACTTGGGGTAATCGGGGTGGGTGTGATGGAGACAGTGAGATTGGCACAGGATAGAGCAGAATTTAGGGCTGTTGTACGTAGGGTTGCTATGAGTCCCAGGCGACTTGACGGCATAAAATAACAACATAACCATTTGTGTTTAGGAAGTAGCTCAGACAACATTAATAACTAGAACTTACTTCACTCATTGTTGAATGTTCTCATTCTGAGAGTCACTTCATTGCTAATATCTGTATATAAAATTTGTCTCTTTGATATTGTGATCTCCAAGAATATGGGTTTTTTTTGTCATACCGCATGAACTTGTTTATACTCTCACTTTGTTTTCTGAGTTATTTTGCTAAATATAATGGAAAATTAAAAAGAACATTTCTCACTTTGCTATTTCTCACTATCTTTGATACATTTGAAACTCAAAAGCAGACATAGCAATACACAACCAAGTGAGGATAAAATTGATGAATGTGACTTTTTAAAAAAAATTTTTAAATTTTTTTTTTAATATGGAACGCTTCCCGAATTTGCGTGTCATCCTTGCACAGGGGCCATGCTAATAAAAAATTTTTTAAATTTTTATTATATTATTTTTACGT
Organism: Elephantulus edwardii; assembly: GCF_000299155.1. Classification (NCBI taxonomy): domain Eukaryota; kingdom Metazoa; phylum Chordata; class Mammalia; order Macroscelidea; family Macroscelididae; genus Elephantulus; species Elephantulus edwardii. The sequence goes on from NW_006400128.1 coordinate 73,260, forward strand.
ATACCGTCAAATCAGATCTGACTGGTACAGGAGGAGATTGCCCCCTCCTTCACCAGCAGAGCATCTGGTGCATTTGAACCGCGTACCTCCGTTATTGCAGTGCAGTCAGTGTCTTGCCACTAGGCCACCAGAGCTCCCTTGAATGTGACTTTTTAAAGATTAAATCACTGTGTGCATCAAATATTGCATAACACATCTGTTATAAAGCAGGATTGAAATGAGGTTTGGGAGGAGAATAGGAAAAGAGTGGATAGACAATAAACACTGCATAGGAACACATGAAGGAAAGACCAGTGTTAAAAGAATATCTGATGCTTGCTTCAGCAGCACATATACTAAAGTTGGAATGATATAGAGAAGATTAACATGGCCTCTGGTCAAGAGTGAAACACAAATTAGGGAAACATTCCATATTTTTTTAAAAAAACAAAAAGGAAAAAAGGAATATATGATTAGACATTATATATATATGACAGTAGTCTACAGTAAGAGATACACTGTAAAGTTGTCTGGGGTATGGGAGGGGAGAGAGGGAATAGTACAACAATGAGTTAGTATATATATAAAAAAAATCAACCCAGAGTCATTTTATGAAGCAGTCATAACCCTAATACCAAAATCAGGTATTACCAAGAAAGAAAACTTCAGACCAGTATCTGTTATAAATATAGATGTAAAAATCCTTAAAATCCTAGCCAGTAGAATCCAAAAGCACATAAAAAAAAAATTCATCATGACCAAGTGGGATTCATAACAGGTATGGAAGAATGGTGCAACATAAGAAAAACAGTTAATCTATTTCAACACATTAGCAAAGAAAATAATAAAACCCATAGGATCATAGCAATAGATGCAGAAAAGGCACTTGACAAAAGCCAACACCCTTTCTTGATTAAGACACTCAGCAAAATTGGAATAGAAGGGAATTTCCTCAACATAGTGAAAAGTATATACACAAAACCAAGAGCCAATATCATTCTTAGTGGAGAAAGACTAAAAGCATTTTCATTGCAAACAGGGACCAGACAAGGATGCCCACTATCATCACTTCTAATCAATATTGTATTGGAAGTGCTTTTCAGGTCAATGTAATAAGAGAAAGAAATAAAAGGCATCCAGATTGACAAAGAGATGGTTAAACTATCACTGTATGCAGATGATACATGTTAGTGTACAAGAACACCCCAAGGACTCAACCAGAATACCGTTAGAGTTAGTAGACAAATTTAGTAGAATGGCAAGATATAAGATCAATGTTTAAAAGTCGGTGGGATTCCTCAATGACAGAGAACTCAGAGAAGGAAACCAAGAAAGCAATACCATTTACAATAGCCAACCACAGATCGAGATACTTGGGATTGAACCTAAGTAGAGACACAAAATGCCTATACAAAGAAAACTACAAAACATTTCTGTGACACACAGTGAAAAACCTATATAAATGGGAAAATGTGCCCTGTTCATGGATAGGAAGACTTGATATTATGAAAATGACAATCCTACCAAAAGAATCTACATGTTCAACGTAATCCTTATACACATACTAAATTAATTATTCAAGGAGATCAAAAGGGAAATTGTCAAGATTATTTGGAGTGGAAAGAGACTGTGAATAAGAAAGGCATGTCTGAAAAACAAAAATGAAGTGGGAAACGTAGCACTACCTGACCTCAAAACCTTCTGTACAGCAGTAGTAACCAAAACAGCATGGTACTGGTACAATGACAGGCACATAGAGCAATGGGACAGAATCTAGAACCCTGAAATGGGTCAACTATCTGTGGTCAACTGATATTCAACAAGGAAATAAAAGCTATCAAATGGTGAAATAACAACGTCTTTGACAAATGGTGCTGGCAAAACTGGACTGCTAACTGCAGAAAGCAGAAACAGGAGCCACATCTCACACCATACTGAAAAATCAACTCAAGGTGGTAAAGCCCAAAACTATAAAGTTCATCAGAGACAAAGTGTGGTCAAGCCTAGATGGCCTATTCTGTGATATAAAGAAACTTAGAAACACAGCCAGAAATGCATAATCTGGAGAGGATAAAATGGATGAATGGGACCATCTAAATATTAAACCCCTGTGCACATAAAAAAATTTCCCCAACAGAGTGAAAAGAAAACCTATTAATTGGCATAAAACATTTGATTTCAGACAAGGGTCTCATATCAAGAATTACAGAATCCTACAGGGCCTCCACAAGAAAAATGGGCAAAAGACGTGGAAAGAATTTTCACAGAGGAAGATATTTGGATGTCCAATAAACACATGGAGAAATGCTCAAAATCACTGGCAATAAGAGATGCAAATCAAAATCACAATGAGATACCATCTCACCCCAGTAGCAGTGCTAACGTTCAACAGGACAGCAAACAATAAATGTTGAAAAGGATGTGGAGAGGTAGGAACTCTCATGCACTATTGATGAGATTGTAAACTGGTACAGCACTCTGGAAGGCAGTGTGGTATTTCCTCAGAAAGCTGAATGTAGAAATTCAATATGACCCAACTATTTCACAGCTAGGAAGATACCGAGACACAAATGGAGATCTGTACACCAATGTTCTTAGCAGTGTTATTCAGCATTGCAAGAATCTGGAAACAGACCAGGTGTACACCCACCATAGATTGGATTGAGAAATTGTAGTATACTGACGTGATACAGCACTCAGGAACAGTGATTTCGAAAACTACTACCTAACTTGGGAGGGACTGGAGAGCATTTTGCTGAGTGAGTTAAATCTCGTAAGGATAAATGCTATGTAATATCATTATTGTATAAATAGAAAGATAATTAGTTTAACATGTATGAGGATCCAAGAAGGAGAGAGGGGCAGCAGAGTGGTGAGGATGGGCAGTGAGGAGATCATAGGTTGCACAATTTTTGGGGTGGAGGGGGGGTAAAGGAAATGTGAAAGATTTGGTGAGGTCTAGAAAGAGAGGGTAATAATGGGCACAGTTCAATGGTGATTAATTTTATAAAACATAATGAATGATAATAATTGTATGAAACACAATGTGAATGAAGGATAGTGTGAAACACAATGTATATGAACTTTGTAAGCAAACCAATATAAAGATCAATTGGAAAATCAGTTAAAATGATGGGTGTATGTCTATCATCTAAATATCTATCTATCTATTATCTATCTATCTATCTATCTATCTATCTATCTATCATCTATCTATCTATCTATCTATCTATCTATGTGTCTATCTATCTAGTGACCCAGTGGGAAGAAGCTGCGCTGCAATCTCAAAGGTATGCTGTTATGCTGTTCAAATCCACCAGTTGCTCCTAGAGAATTGGGTGATGTGGAAGAATTTCAAGAAAGAATTTTTTTTTTTAAGAAAGAATTTAATATCCAGAGGCAGTGGTGATTTAGGAGGAAGTGAGGAAGTTCATACTGCTCTGAAGGACTTGGCAAAAAACATAGCCCCAGGGATTGATGGAATGCCAATTGACATATTTCAGGAAACAGATGCTGCCCTGGTCGTTCTCACCAGGTTGTGCCAGGAAATCTGGAGGACAGTTACCTGGCCAACTGAGAGGAAGAAATCCATATTTATTTTCATTTAAAAAAAGGTCATCTGACTGAGTGTGGAAATTATTGTACAGTATCACTCATCACATGCAAGCAAAATCCTGCTGAAGATTATCCAGAAACGACTGGAACAGTACATTAACAGAGAACTCCCAGAAATACAAGCTGAGTTTAGAATAGGCTCTGGCACTAGAGACATTATCGCCAATGTCAGATGGATTTTGGCAGAAATCAGAGCATATCAGAGGGATATTTACCTGTGTTTCATTGACTGTGCAATGGTATTTGACTGCGTGGATCACAAACAATTGTGGTTAACCTTGAGGGGAATGGGAATCCCAGAACACTTGGTTGTGCTTATGCAAAACCTATACTTGGACCTGGAAGCAGTCCTCAGAACAGAGCAGGAAAACACTGCATGGTTTAGTATTGGGAAGAGAGTGCATCAGGGGGGTCTGTGGAAAGGATCATTGGAGAAGGTCAAGATCAGTAGTCAGACTAGGTCCAGCGAGTGATTGTATAACAGATAATCATTTACTCATGTACAAGTTCAAGTTGGAGCTGAAGAAAATGAAAACAAGTCCACAGGAATAAAAATACAACCTTGAGCCTTTTGTTGTTGTTATGTGCTGTTAACTCACCTGCAAATCATAGTGACCCTATGTACAACAGCTTTGAACCTTTGCCTATCTTGAGCCCATCTCACAGACTCAGACACACCTGATCCCATCGTCACAGTTATTATGTCAGTCCATCTCATCTGGAGTCTTCCTCTCCTGATCATGATGTCCTTCTCCAAGGATTGGTCCCTCCTGTCCATGTGCCCTACATGTGTGAGATGTGGCTTCAAACACCTTGCCTCCAAGAAGGAACATGGTTTTACCCTCTCCAAGACAGACCTATTTGTTCTCTGGAGGTCCATGGTCTGTTTGAGACTCCTCCAGCACCACAACTCAGCGGCATCAATTCTTCTGTCATCCTTGGTCATTGTCCAGCTCTCTGATACATAGCATGCAATTGTGAAGACCATGGCCTGGATCCGGCACCCTTTAGTCTCTAAACTGGTATCTTTGCTTCTCTGTACCCTGGAGAGTTCCCTAGCAACAGACTAATGCAGTTAATCTTTTAATTTCCTGACTGCTGGTGCAAAGAGTATTGATCATGGAGCCGAGGAAGTGGAAATTGTTAACAACCTCTTTTTCTTCTTAATGTTTAACTTCAATTCATATTGAAGACTACCATCTTTTGTAGCAAATGCTTCAGGTCTTCCTCAGTTTTGGCAAGCAAGGCTGTATTATCTGCATAGTGCAGATTGTTGATTTCCTCCAATATTGATGCCACAAGCTTCTTAATAAGGTCCAGCTTCTAGAATGATCCGTTCAACATACAGATTGAAAAATTATGGAGACAGGACACATCCCTGGTGTACTCCTTTTCTACTTTTGAACCATGCAGTGTTTCCTTGCTCTGATTTGACGACTGCCTTCTGATCCAAGTATAAGTTTCATATGAGTACAGTCTAGTGTTTTGGGATTCCCACTCTTCCCAAGGTTAGCCACAATTTGTTGTGATCTACACAGTCAAATGCCTTTGAATAGTCAATGAAACACAAATAGACATTCCTCTGGTACTCTTTGCTTTCAGCCATGATCTATCTAACATTGGAAATAATGTCTCTAGTGCCATAACCCCTTCTAAATCCAGCTTTACTTTTTGTTCTCTGTTAATGTGCTGTTCCAGTCATTTCTGAATAATCATCAGCAGGATTTTCTTGTGCGTGATATTAGTGGTATTGTTTGATTATTTTCATACTCTATTGGATCACCTTTTCTGGGGGGGATATAATAAATATAGATCTCTTCCAGTCATTTGGCCAGGGAATTGTCCTTCAGATTTCCTGGCGCAACCTGGTGAACATACCCAGTTTAGCATCTGTTTGTTGAAATGTGTCAGCTGGTATGCTGTCAATTCCTGCACCTTGAATTTTAAAAACCCTCTCAAAATATAGATGTAATGAGTTGAACAATAATGATTGAAGAACAGAGAAGTTATGGGATTACTTAAAGGGTATCCATGAAGAAAGCAAAAGTCATTATAAAGACAGGGCATAAGGATAAGACCAGAATGAATATTAGAGAAGTGTAATAAATATTGCACTAGAGTATTGAGCAGCCAAAACAAAGAAGGGGGAGGGATGAGAAAATAAAAGACATGAGCAGAAACTGTCTAAGGACACTTCAAAAAGTCAAAGCAAAGTATTATTAAAAAAGTACAAATAATGGTTGTTGTTATATGCTGTCAAATTGCCTGCAACTGATAGCAACCCTATGTACAACAGCCCTAAACCCTGCTCTATCCTGTGCCAATCTTACTCTCTCTGAAACACCTACCCTCATTAACCCAGTCACTGAATTAATCCATCTCACCGAGGGTCTTCTCTCTCGTACTGTCCCTCCACTCTCCCAAGCATGATGTCCCTCTCAAAGAACTGGACCCTCCTTGCAACATGTTAAAAGTAGGTCAGATGAAGCTTCAGAATCCTTGTCTCCAAGGAGCAGCCTGGTTTCACCCTCTGTAGGATGAACTTATTTGGTGTCTTAGCAGTCCATTGTATATTCAAAGAGTGGTAGTTAGAAAATTAAAAGAGAAGCAATTGCTTGACATTTCTCATCTTGAAAAAACTGAAGAACAAATTCAAGCCTTGAGTTGCAGTACTGAAGGATATTATAGGCAAAACCTTGAATGATCTGGGAAGCAACAAAAGAAGATGGAAAGAATACACAGTCACTGTATCAGCAAGAGTTTACTGACATGGAACCTTTTAAAAAAGTAACATATGATCCAGAACCGGTGGTAATGTAAGAAAATGTACAATCTGTACTGAAGGCATTACCCCAAAATAAGGCTGAAGGAATTGATAGGATATGAATTGGTATGTTTCAACAGATACAGCCCTATTTGTACTCACCAATCTATGGCAGGAAATTTAGAATAGAGCAACCTGACCAAGTGATTGGAAGAGATTCATGTTTGTCTTCATTCCCAAGAAAGATGATCTAAAAGAATGTGGAAATTATCAAACAATATCCGGCAGGCCACTCAGAGGAGGGGTTAAGCATCTGACTAGCTGAAGGCTGGGCAGCTTAGAGTTCAGCCTCAGACCCCTCCCATCTCCCCAGGTAATCGAAGAAGCAAAAACTGCGCGACATTCGTTCAGGCCCGAGGGCCGAAAAGCCTATCTACACACCAGTTCTACAGGATGCATCACCTTT
>NW_006400128.1:84149-88248 GCF_000299155.1 Elephantulus edwardii
AATTGGGATGGGAGTGTCAGAGACAGTGCGATTGGCACAGGACAGAGCAGAGTTTAGGGCTCTTGTACATAGGGTCGCTATGAGTTGCAAGCGACTCGACGGCACATAACAACAACAGCAACCTCATTAATATCACATGCAAGTAAAATCTTACTGAAGATCACCTGAAAATGTGTGGAACAGTACACCAGCAGGGAATTGTCAGAAGTTCAAGCTGGATTTAGAAGAGGCTGGATATCATTGTTGGTATTAGGTAGATCTTGGCAGAAAGTAGAGAATACCAGAAGAATGTCTATTTATATTCTATTAAGTATGCAGAGACGTTTCACTGTGTGGATCATAACAAACTGTCGCTAATATTGAGAAGAATGGGTATCCCAGAACACTTAATTGTGCTCGTGTGAAACCAATACCTAGAGAAAAAAAGCTGTTGTGAGAACAAAGATAGGGAACACTGCATGGTTTAAAATCAAGAAAGGTGTATTTTGGTGCTATATCTCTTTTTCATATGTAGTCAGTCTGTATGCTGAGCAAATCAAGTGAGAAGTTGGACTTTATAAAGAGTAATGTGGCATCAGTATTAGAGGAAGACTTACCTAAACTTGCATTATTGCTTGCTAAAAGTGAAGAGAAGTTGAAACACTTAATTCAGAAGATCAAAGACTACAATCTTCAACATGAATTATATATCACCCTCAAGTAATTAAAAATTCTCACCACTGGGCCAGTAGACAACAGTATGATAGCTGGATAGAAGACTCGAGTTACTAAGTATTTCATCTTTCTTAGTTAGCACCAACTGTCAAGAAATCAGAAGACGTATTGCATTGGGAAAATTTCCTGTCAGGGATCACTCCAAAGTCCTAAGGAGCAAGGATGTCAGTTTAAATGCTAATGTGGACCTGATTCAAGCCCTGCTCTTTTGCATTACTTACTATGCATCTAAAAGTAGCACAGTGATAAGGATGAAAAAGAAAAAAAAAATCGATGCCTTTGAACTTTGGTTTTAGAGAGCAATTTTGAATATTCCATGTACTGCCACAAGAGCAAATAAGTAAGCCTTGGACAAAGTGCAACCAAGTGCATAGAGGCAAAGATGATGAACCTTTATCTCACATGCTTGAACAAGTTGTTAATGAGAGTCTTGTCCTTGGATATTATTCTCAGAAAGGTGGAGGGTCAGAGAAAGAAAGGAAGACCCTCAACAAGATGGATTTACACAGTGATTGTAACAGTGAACTCATATATATCAGAGTTGATGAAGATGGCACAGGAGAGGGCAATTTGAAGATCCGTTGTTCATATTGTCACTATTAGTCATATGCTACTTTATAGAACCTAACAACAATAAAAGTCTCTTGCTTTTTCATATACACAAGGGATAGTCCAATATATTCGTCTGAAATATGCCCTGTAGTAGAACTAATTTTCTGTCTTAGATTCCTGACTAATCAGATATATTAACCTTCGTCTACTGTAATTTTGGAAGCAGGAGTGACCTCTCCTTCCTAAACAACATGCCTCTGGAAACTATGAACTTTGATAAGTGATGATAGTTATAGAAAGGATTCAGGCCTTTTGTTCATAGGGTTGCTATGAGTTGTGCTCAACTAGATGGCAATCAACAACAACAACAAAAGTATAATTTATTATACAATGAAATTAAAAATCTTATTACATAACTTGTTACATGTATAGTATTATGTTAAAAGAACCTTAGCATGGCAGTCTGGCATCCTAGACTACTCTGAAAATCCTCTGGAGGTTAAGTTATATGGCTGTTACAGCTTGAAGGCACACAATAACAACAAAAGTAATGCAATGATAGTTCTCAGCTCCTAACTGAAAAGTTGTCTCGTCTTCTGTGCTGAAGAGTTGGAATTGACCAATAGCTGATTCTCCAGTGGGTTTTCAGAGGCCAGAAATCGCATGGGAGGCAGTTTGAATACACTAACCACTCCAAGAAAGAAGAACATGTCATCTAATTCCATAAGGATAACAGTTTTGAAATCCCAATGGTGAAGTTCTACTCAGTACTATAGGTTTACAATGAGTTGGAATCTACTTGACAGCAGTAGGTGGGTTTATGCTACTATTTAATTAAGAATATCAGTACCATATTACATGAAATGAATACAATAATGATATTCTTTTACAAAGAAAGTTTAATTACTTGACCTTGACATTTTCCTATGAGACCATTTTATTGATTTTGGTTATGTTACTAGATTAGCCCTCATATGTCTAGTTTGACCCATAACATATCTCGGCTTTTGATCTTCCTGGATCATTCAAGATTTTACCTGTAGCATCTTTCAGCATTGCAAGTCAGAGTTTGAATTTGGTTTTCCATTCTTTCAGCTTGACAAATGCCAAGTGAATTCTTTCCTTTAGATTTTCAGGCTCCAGCTCTTTGCACATTTTGTTATAATATTTTGCTTTTCTTCTCAAACTACCATTTGAGGCAAGGATGGTGAAACTTCATTTCACATACTTTGGACATATTTTAGGGAGTCCAGTTCTTGGAAAAAGAGATCATGCTTGGAAAGGGGAAGGATCAGTGAAAGAGAGAAGATGCTCAACAAGATGTATTCACAAACTGACTTTAGCAAAGTTGTTGTTATTATGTGCTGTCAAGTCACCTTCAACTCATAGTAACCCTGTGTACAGTAACTCTGAAGCCTACTCTGTCCTGAGCCAGTTTCATTGACTCCAACACACCTACCCACATTTTCCTAGTTACTGTATCAGTCCATCTAATCTGTGGTCTTTCTCGCCTACGCTGTCCCTCCACTCTTCCAAGCATGATGTCCTTCTCCAAGAACTGGTCCCTCTTGGCCACATGCCTATAATATATGAGATGGAGCTTCAAAATCTTAGCCTCCAAGGAGAAATTTGGTTTTACCCTCTCCAAGACAGACCTATTTGTTTTCTTGGAAGTCCATGGTATGTTCAAGACTCTTCTCGAGCACCACAACTCAAAGGCATCAATTCTCCTATCATACTTAGTCATTGTACAGCTCTCTGATGCATAACAAGTAATTGATAAGACCATGGACTGGATCAGACGTGCCTTAGTCTCTAGACTGGCATCATTGCTTCTCAGTACTCTGGAAAGTTCCTTGACAGCAGATTTACCTACTGTGTTGTGCCTTTGAATTTCCTGACTATTGGAGCCAAAAGTGTTGATTGTGGAGCCAAGCAAGCTGTAACTGTTAACAACCTCAAACTCTTTGCCATCTATGATGATACCGCCAATTGACCCAGTGGTGAGAATCTTTGTCTTCTTGGTGTTGAGTTTAAATCCATATTGAAGCAAATTGCTTCAGGTCTTCCTCAGTTTCAGCAAGAAAGATTGTGTCATCTGCATAACAGGTTGTTGATGAGTCTTCTTCCAATCCTGATGCCACATTCTTCCTCATAAAGCCCAGCCTCTCGAATGATGTATTCTGCATATAGACTGAAAAGATGTGGAGAAAGGAGGCATCTCTGACACACCCTCTTCCTGATTTTGAACCATGTACTCTTTCCCTACTCTATCCTGAGGACTACTTCCTGGTCCAAATATAGGTTTCTCATAAGCGCTGTCACACATCACACAGTCACAATTACAAAGACATACAAAGAAGAAAAGACCAAAATGGATGTCAGAAGAGCATCTGAATATTGCAGTAGAGCGCCAAGAAGCCAAAGCAAAGGGAAGAAATCAAGAAGTTAAGGTGCAGAATGGAAGATTTCAAAGGGCAGTACAAGAAGACAAAACAAACTATTATAATGAAATGCGCAAATAACTGAAGTTTAAAAATTAAAAGGGCCGTACTCAACCAGCATTTCTTCTTTTTCAGCATTTTTTTTTAGATTTTAATGAAAGTTTGTAGAGAACTTGTATTTCCATTCATTCATTATTGCATGCTCAGCATTTCTTAAGCTGAAGGAACTAAACAAATTCAAGTCTCAAGTTGCAATACTTAAGGATGCTATGGGTAGAATATTGAATGATCCAGGCAGTATTAAAAGAAGATGGAAGGAGTATACAGTGTCACTGTACCAAAAAGAATTTTTTGATACAGAAGAATTTTTTTAAAATTTTTTTAAAATT
>NW_006400128.1:94386-99796 GCF_000299155.1 Elephantulus edwardii
CACCCCTCTCAAGAAAAGATAGAACTACCAGAAAAAAACTCAACAGAGATACTGAAGAATTAAATCACACAATAAACCAACTTGACCTCATTATGTGAACTTTTGAAATGAGCTCAAGTATACCCCAGATAATAAGGATGGCATAGGATAGGCCTAGGTTCACATCATTGTTCCTAGGGTTTCTATGAGTTGTGCTTGACTTGGTGGCACCTAAAAGCAACTACAACATATATGAACTATATTGAAGGTACTAAGGCTCTGTCTTAGAGGTAAGGAGCCATACAAACTATAAGAAATGGCAGGATCTTCCTGTTTTTAAAGCACTAGGGTAGCTTTAAACAAAATATTGACAGTATCTGCTTGCTAGACCATTTTATACTTCCTTTTTCATAACATGTGCAACTACTCAGTGCCTCTTTAACTAGCCTTAAAAGCCTTCATTCTTAAGTACCCTACTTTGCATTCTTCACCTGCATCTTCCCTATTTCCTCTCTGCTGTGTCCTTTACTAAAAATTACTTGGTTTTTTGGTCCTCTCTGAGCTGTTACTTTTTTGCTGTAGTCTGTCTTATGTAAACATTGTTTTTGGTGCTGTCAAGTAAATTCCATCTCTTAACAATCCCATGTGACAGAGTGCAAATACCCCAAATGATTTTCTTTATGAAGGCAGATTTTCATGTCTTTCTTGTGTAGTAGATGGGTATGTTTGAAACACCAACCTTTTAGTTAGTAGCTGAATACTTAACTGTACTACTCACAGGGTTCCTTAAGTAGGTATCCATTTTTGTTTTTAGGTGCCATCAAGTTGGCTCCTATGTACAGTAGATGGAACCATTAATGTTCTCTGCACGACATCATCACAGGGTCTACTGCTCTTCCCCCCCCAGAAAAAATAAAACTAAAGAAGTTTTATTAAGGGTTCTCCCAGGTGGGATTCCTTTGTCTGTAGAGAGAGAAACAGGCAGAGGGACAGAGCAGGGAAAGACCACACCCTAAGAAATCTGGAGAACAACCACTTGGCCAACTGACTGGAAGAGATCTATATTTATTCCCATTCCAAAAAAGGTGATCCCACAGAGTGTGGAAATTATTGAACAATATAATTAATATTACATACTATAGACATGTTGCAAGGAGGGACCAGTCCTTGGAGAGGGACATCATGCGTTAGAGGGTGGAGGGATAGCGTAGGAGAGGAAGACCCTCAGACTCTCGATGAAATAGATTGATTCAGTGACTGGGGTAATAATGGGGTCAGGTGTGTTGGAGATGGTAAGATTGGCACAGGATAAGGCAGAGTTTAGGGCTATTGTACATAAGGTCTATGAGTTGCAGGAGACTCAACTGCATAACAACAACAAGGTAAATTAGGGCAGGTTTTATAGTGAGGGTCTTTAGGGAGAGAAGGGAGGGACATTCCATTGTGGTTTAGCCAGGTGGGTGGTCTTCTAGGGAGGGAAGGGAGAAGCACACTTCATGGTAGGTGAGGCTGTTCACTCCCTTTGTTGACATGAAGATATTCCTTGAATCCTTTGTCTCCCTTTGACCTTGATCCTGGCCTGACATCCCAGCCTCTATGGAGACAAAAGAGAGATGTATTTTTTCTGGCTACTTTTTGCTGAAGAGGGGCGAAGATACAGGGCTCAGAGGCTGTATTGGGATGGCCCAGGACCAGCCAGGGGAGAATATGGATGTCACAGCAGCTGGTTCAAGTTGGTCATTTCTTTTATCCTTTGAAGTAAAAATTAAAAAAATGCAGGGAGCGATTAATGACAATATAAAGAGCTACTTAGGGTTTGGGATCTGAGTGAGGTGAAGAGTAGTGGGGAGAGTGATTAGTTACAATATGAAGAGATACTTAGGATGTGGGATTTGAGTGAGGCATAGAGTAGTAGGGCCCACCATTGAGAGGTGTAGGAGGTCTGCTCAGTGAGAGGAGCATGATTGACCTGGGAAAGGTGGTGCCAGTGGGGGTTACTTATGACCTCAACTGCTGTGGAGTTATTTAGGAAGACTGTGTAAATTCTGTCTTAGTGTGGTTGAAGAGGTTTGGGTGCACGCGTGGCATTTGATGAGGACGGCATCTCCTGGGGTGACTGTAGCTGTCTGGTCTAGACTTTCAGGTGAAGGTCTGGGTGTGCAGTAGTCTGCATGTTCCTGGATTAATTGTCTAAGGAGGGAAAGAGGGAAAGGTAAGGAAGGTATGATGCTAAAAGAGGGGGTTCAGTGGATTGCTTATGATTCAGCAGAAATGGTCCGCTGTATATCAGCTCAAAGGGGCTCAGGTTTAAAGGCTAAAGAAATAAGTAAGTTGCTTCTTTCCACACTCTGTTTATGGAAACTACAGCATAGACTGCCTAATGGTAACCTTCAGAAGTCATACAAGAGCTACTGTTAACAGAATAATGTCTGGATTATGTATGGGTTGTTCAGATAGAAAGGAAAGTAGAGCCATATTTTTAAGGACTTCAGGGCAGCCATGATCGTAAGTTCAGGTATCTACTGGAAGTAGGGTGGCAGGGTTGAGGGATGGTGATTGAGAGGTTAGTATCAGGGTTCTCATGAAAAAGCAGATGGAGCTCCTGTATCCACCCAGGGAGAAGTAAAGATAGGAAGTGGTGGGAAAGCGTATTTTAGGAAATCAGGTCTTGAAGTCTATGGCTAGAGAAGACTTGCAGAGGGCTTCTCAGGATGAGTTCAAGCACCTCTTTAGTGAGGAGAGCTGCTGCTGCTGCTAGGGTTCACAAGCAGGGTTGCCATCCCTGGGTGGTGACATTGAACTCCTTAGAGAGGAATGCAATGGTGGATCCAAGAGGCTAAGCCAAGACAACAGTAGTACCCTGTTTTGCATCAGTGTATACATGAAAAGGTTTAGATGGATTTGGCAATGCGAGGGGTGGAGACTGTAAGAGGAAATGCTGGAGCTTGAGGAAAGCATTTTAAATATCTGAGGTGAATATAGGGGTCCTTGTGGGGTGGCTTTTGCTGCATCATAAAGGGGTTTTGCTAGTAAGGAAAAGTTGGGAATCCAGTGTCTAAGGAAGCCAATAAATCCAAGAGAGGATTCGATCAGCAGTTTTAGGTGGCTGGAGGCTTTCAGTGACTTCTAGTGATGGGGGTCAATTGAAAACTCAGATACGTGACTATGGGGAGAGACAGGCCTTGGAGGATACCCTGTATCCCTTGGAGACGAAGTTAAGAAGTTGAGCAGTGTGAGTTCGTGAAATTTGATATGAGAGGCTACACAAAAAATATCATCATCATATTGCGAAGAACACTGGGGGATAAGAAGCTTATTGGAAAGTAGGCCAGTAATAATGGGTTTTAAACTTCTGCAGTGTTGTGCGGAGTTAGGGAATTGGTGTCTAGCAGGAAAAGAGGAGGGATCTTTTAGAGTAACAAGAACAGGTTGATGGTGGGAGTGATGGATGGAGTGGAAAGATCTCATACAATGGGGTTGACAATGTGTGGTGATAGAGGTAGTGTAGAAAGGGGCTCAGAGGGAAAGAGCGCTAAGGGGAATAGAACTAAAGGATGATCAGGCGAACTATGTTTGCTTGACTCCCAGTGAACCATAACTCTAAATTTAAACAGGAGGTCAGTCTCTACCTAGCAACAGGGTTGGGCATGTAGGGACAATTAGAAAGGAAGGTAATGAGGAGGGGTTAGAAGGGAGACCATCAATCCCCACTACTGAGACCTGGGAAAGGGAAAACGGGTGTCTACTGCTCTTAAGCCACTATGCCAGTAAATCTCATTGACGGTCTTCCTCTTTTTCACTGACCTTTTTCTTCATCATGCATGATGTCTTTCTCCAGTGATTAGCTCCTCTTGATAACATGCCCAAAATGCATGAGGCAGCATTTTGCCATCTTTACTTTTAAGCATCTTCCCTTCCCTCAAGGAAAATGCTTTTAGTTTTTCTCAACTAAACAGCTTTTTATCTACATTATTTTTCCCAAGACAGATTTATTATTTTTAAAGTCTCTAGGGAGCTCTGCTGATGGCTAAGTGGTAAGGAGTTGCACTTCCAACTCAAAAGTGCACAGTTTAAGTCCACCAGCTGCTCCACAGGAGAATGATGGGCAGTTTCCTGTGCCTTATGCATCCTCTGAAAACCTGATGAAGGGTCAGCTATGAGTTGGCTCTGACTCAACAATATATACCACCATCACCACCATAATGCATTCTGTTATTTTGCCAGCATCCCAATTCAAAGGCATCAATTCTTCTTCAATCTCCCTTATTCATTGTCCAGTTTTTACATGCACATGATGCAACTGGCAGTACGATATCTTGGGTCAGGCACACATTATATATCAAAGTGAAACCATTGCTCTTCAACATTTTATGGAAGTCTTTCTCAGCTTATTTTCTCAGTGCAGTATTCGTTAATTCACTGATGCTTTCATTGGTGAGTTGAGTATGGATCCAAGCTGAATGAAATATTTTACTATTTCATTTTTTCCCTCTGTTTACTATGATTATTTATTGTTATAGTTATGACAATTTTTATTTCTTTATGTTGGGATAGACTCCACACTGAACCTTCTTTTTTTTGAACCTTCTTTAAACTTCACCAGTAATTGCGTCAGATTGTCTTAATTTTCTGCAGGTAAGGTTTTGTTATTTGCACATTGCAGGTAGCAAATAAGTCTTCCTTCAATCCTGACATTGCATTCTTCATAATCCATTTTCTAGGATTATTTGTTCAACATACGGTTTGATGTCTCTCCCCCATTTTATGGATTTTATCTGTTTGCCAGAGATTAGCTGTTTATAGGTCGATGGATTTATTTTTGGGTTATTAATTTTTTGGTTACTGTGACTGTTTAGTGGGTTTTGAAATTGGGAAATATAAGGCCTACTATGGTTTTCTTCTTCAGTAATGCTCTGCTTATCTGGGCTCTCGTTCCTTTCCATATGAAGTTAATGGTTATTTTTATTTCCCCAAATACATTTGGAAAATGATGACTATGATTTCTTCTAAATGATAGCTCCTAAATTTTTTGACATACAAAAGTGAGAATAGCCAACACTGTTTATTGAAATATCTCCATTCGTATTTTCTCAATTCCTGTAGCCTTATTCTCAGCTAATGCCTAGAGTGCAGCTTTGGCTTCTTCCTTCATTATCATTGGTCTAAGTGACTCTATAGTCTCCATCTTTTTTCCCATTGAGATATTTTATTTGTTAAGTATGTATTACTTGTCTAACAATTGAATCCCAATCTTTTCCCTCCTCTTTTTTCCTATAATTATATTTTATTAATTTTCACAAACATCTACAGAGATTTTGGGTTTCCACTCATTCACCGCTGCACCATTCTCTCCACCCTTCTCCCAGTTTGTTCTTGTCCAAATGCCACAGTGCTTGTCAAAGCCAGTTCTGATTAATCTTCTTTGTCAGTG
>NW_006400128.1:99896-100814 GCF_000299155.1 Elephantulus edwardii
GAGATACCTCACTCAGCATAATGTCCTCCAGGGTCACCCATTTTGAATAATATTGCATGAGTTCCTTGTTTTTCAATGCAGCATAGTATTCCATGATACAGAAGAATTTTAAGAAACAACTTATGATCAAAAGGCAATGGTGATGAAGGAGGAAGTTCAGGCTGTTCTGAAGGACTTGGCAAAAAATAAAGCCCCAGGGATTGAAGGAGTACCAGTTGACATATTTCAACAAACAGATGCAGCCCTGGACATGCTTACAGGTTGTGTCAAGAAATTTGGAGTTCAACTACCTGGCTAACTGACTGGAAGAGATCCATATTTATTCCTGTTCAGAAAAAAAGGTGACCCGACATAGTGTTTAAATTATTGTACTATATCACTCATATCACATGCAAGCAAAATCCTGCTGAAGATTATCCAGAAAAGACTGGAGCAGTATATTGACAGAGAACTACAAGAAATACAAGCTGGATTTACAAGAGACTATGACACTAGAGATATCTCCAATATTAGATTGATCTTGATAGAAATCAAAGAGTACCAGAGGGATATCTGTGTTTCGGTATCCATGCAAAGGCATTTCACTGTGTGGATCAGGACAAATTGTGATTAACCTTTAGGAGAGTGGGAATCCCAGAACACTTGATTGTACTTATGTGAACTTTTTTTATTTTTTTTATTTTTATGTTTCTTGGTTTTTATTTTTTTCTTCCTATAATTATACTTTATTAATTTTCATTAACATTTACAGAGATTTTGGGTTTCGATTCATTCACCGCTGCACCATTCTCTCTACCCTCCTCCCAGTTTGTTCTTGTCCAAGTGCCACAGTGCTTGTCAAAGCCAGTTCTCATTAATCTTCTTTGTCAGTGTGTCCTTTGCCATTCCCTATCACTCCTCCCTGAGAGAGACTTCACC
>NW_006400128.1:100914-102280 GCF_000299155.1 Elephantulus edwardii
TATGGAAATACAAAGGAAGAGGAACAGTTGTAAGCAGACACTGGTGATTGGGACATGGAATGTGAGAACCATGAATGTAGGAAAATTAGATATTGTGCTTTTTTTTCTGAGACACTTTTCACATTTATTTACAATTTAAGACTGACTTTCATCTCAAAAATCACATATCCATACACCTATTTTTTTTGTCGGTTTCACTTAAGATCAAATGCATGGTTTGTCAAACAAAGACTGTAAACAAATATTTGCCATGTATGTTCTATGTAACAACAGAAATGGCTTTTATCAGAAATTCATCAACTCCCCCACTGTTTTATTATAAATACAGGTATCAAAACCATTCTGAACATATTTTTGATACTGATATTAGTCAGCACCCACACTGCGTTTAAAAATTAACAATAATATTCATTGTACCTG
The DNA here is from genome assembly GCF_000299155.1 of Elephantulus edwardii. Lineage (NCBI taxonomy): Eukaryota > Metazoa > Chordata > Mammalia > Macroscelidea > Macroscelididae > Elephantulus > Elephantulus edwardii. The sequence goes on from NW_006400128.1 coordinate 101,335, forward strand.
CTACATTAAAGAATTTAAACTGCAGCTCTCTCACTAAGCAAGGTGGATAAAGCATGCCCTTGATGGTATCCTCCTGGAGATTGGTTTTCAGAAACATACATCATTCCACAACAACCTGACACTTTTCCAGCTTCTGTCTTGTAAACCTGAGTTCTATTTTGAGTACTCCAGGTTTATGCTTAAATGACAAGTGTCTTGGTAAGAAGAATGTGCTGCATTTTTCTTCCTGTGACCTGAAAACATAATGGGTGTACATATACTAAGTGTATTCTTACAACTGTCCAGGTCATGTTTACCAGCTGGAATTCTTTGACTTAATGTGTGGGTATTTTGCATTGTGATACTTAATCAAGACATTAACATGAGTAGAAGGTTGTTAAGACAAGTTTGAGATTCACTAAAATGTACGTCTGTCCTTCTGGTGGTTGTGGAAGCTTCATATTTTCTTTGGACATCATTAGACGTCTTAATTCTTGAAGTACAACTTTAATGCTATATGAATTTTGCCATTTTGTTAACACTGGTATGCTTCGTGCATCCACCATTCCACTGGAATTATTTATTCCATTCATATTAATTTTTGTTACAAATCTAACTGATGGAGGAGCTTGTGGATATTTAGATCCACATTCTACTTTTAGGCTATATATTCTGTTTTCATAATTTGTCTTTGGTGGTCCAATAATCATTCCTGTCCACCTTGTATTTGTCATATCTTCATCATCTTCAAGGCCCCAGCTAACCGTACCATTGCCTACTCCTTTTTGTCCTTCTTCAAGTTCTTCCAACAAATGAAAATTACGAGGTACTTTCACTCCTGTGGAGACCGCCATCTTCTCCTGCAGCCCCGAAAATTAGATATTGTTAAGGAAGAAATGGAACGCATAAATATTGACATACTAGGCATTGGTGAGATGAGATGGACTGGCATGGGACATTTTGAGTC
>NW_006400128.1:102380-105970 GCF_000299155.1 Elephantulus edwardii
TGCCATTCCCTATCACTCCTCCCTGAGAGAGACTTCACCCTGAGTCATAAGGAAAAGGGGATGGCGTATTCTCTTAGCTACTTCCTGCTGAAAAGCTTTTCCCTCCTCTTTGTTTTCATTTTTCCTCTTTGATGCCAACTGAGGTTGTCAGTAGTATGAAACCAGAGTGATAGGACAAGGGCTGATTATCTGTTACTTTTCTAGATCTTTGAGTTTTATGTCAAGTCTAGGATGGATAATTCCATCCTGAATTAACCTGCCTATGATGCTCACAATTCCTTCAACTCTGTAATCATCAGTGATTTTAAATAAAAAATGGATCAATTATAAACCTAAATAATTACTTTGAAACACAGCTTGATAACTACCTGGCATTTGCCTTTCTTAGCTTTATCGATGCTCTTAAAAGAGTCAACCAAAATGTTTCTGCATATCACTATAGTGTCATGGAAAGACCCTTCTATAGTCTTTGATGTTTCTTGTCTCATTCAGTATTTTCCCCATAAAATCATTCAATTTTTTTTCTAAATTTTTTTCATTCAGTGTTTTGACTAGGGTTTTGCATTTTGTTCTTTGCTTCTTCCTTCTTGAATGCTGTGGATTTTTTCCTTTTGATTTTCTAACTCCTAATTTTTGCATATTTCATTAGAATACCTTTTTTCTAGCTGCCTTTGAAGTCTTCTGTTCAACTCTCTATGTCATCATTTCATCCTTCTACTTTAGCTTCTCTATGATCTAGAACAAATTTCAGACTCTCTTGTGATGTCCATTTTGGCCCTTTCTCTTTCCCCCCTGTCTGCTCAATGACTTTTTGGTTTGTTCATCTATGTTGTGATGTACTATTGAGTTGGAATTGACTTACAACTGACCCTCTAGTAGGTTTTCATGGGCAGTAAATCATACAGGAATTGGTTGCCCATCTTTCTCTTGTGGAGCAACTAATGAATTTGAACTATATACGTTTGAGTTGGCAGCACAATTCCTTACCACAAAGCCTCCAGAGGTTCTTCTTTAGATATGATGTCTTAGATTTCAGATTCCAACTTGTTTGGTCTTTCTTTGGACATTAGTGTTCAGTGCATCAAATCTGTTCTTGAGATGGTCTCTAAATTCAGGTAGGGTATACACAAGGCCATGTTTTGCTCTTTTAGACTTCCTATAATTTTCTCTATTTCCATAAATGTAGTAAATTTGATTTTGGTGTACTCTCTGCCTTTTTTTGTTAAAAAAAGATATTACATTGAGTAAGTTCTTGGTTATCTGAAATCCCATCATGTCATCTCCAGCCTCATTTCTATCACCAAGGCCATGTTTTACAACTTCTTAGTTTCCAACCTTTGCATTCTAGTCACAAGTTATTATTAATGCATCTTGATTTCATGTTCAATCTATTTTAGACTTAAGAAGTTGGCAGAAATTCTCCATTTCTTGTCCTTTGACTTGAATATTGGTTCATAAATTTGCATAATGCTATATTAGTAGGTCTTCCTTTGTATGCAGGGCTATTATTGTATCATGGAGAGCTTTATACTTCAGGATAGATCTTTAAATACCAATTATGTTAATTTGATACAGAAATCTGGAGAATAACCACTTGGCCAACTGACAGGAAGAGATCTATATTTGTTCCCATCCCAAAGAAGGGTGACCCAACAGAGTGTGGAAACTATAGAACAATATCATTAATTTCACATGCAAGCAAGATTCTACTGAAGATTATCCAAAAACGACTGGAACAGCACATCAACAGAGAACTGCCAGAAGTCCAGGCTGGGTTCAGAAGAGGTCGTGGTACTAGAGATATTGTAGCTAATGTTAGATGGATCTTAGCTGAAAGCAGGGAATACCAGAGGAATGTATATCTGTGTTTCATTGGCTATGCAAAGGCATTTGACTGTGTAGATCATAACAAACTGTGGCTGACTCTGAGAAGAATGGGAATCCCAGAACACTTGATCATGCTAATGAGAAACCTATACTTGGAACAAGAGGCAGTCGTCAGGACAGAGCAAGGAAACGCTGCATGGTTCCAAATTGGGAAGGGCATACACCAGGGATAGGTCCTGTCTCCATACTTTTTCAACCTGTATGCAGAACAGATTATCAGGGAGGCTGGGCTTTATGAGGAGGAATGTGGGATCATGATTGGTGGAAGATCTATCAACAATCTGTGTTATGCAGATGACACAACCCTGCTTGCTGAAACTGAGGAGGACCTGAAGCACTTGCTGCAGAGGGTCAAGGACTGGAGCCTCCAATATGGATTGAGGCTCATTGTCAAGAAGACAAAGATTCTGACCACTGGACCAATTGGCAGCATCAGGATGGATGGTGGAGAGACCGAGATTATTCACAGCTTTAGTTTGCTTGGCTCCGCAATCAACACTCTCGGCACCAGTAGCCAGGAAATAAAAAAACGTATTGTGATGGGAAAGTCTGCTATTAGGGACCTTTCCAAAGTACTGAAGAGCAATGGTGTCTCTCTGGAGACTAAGGTGTGTGATAGAGGCGATGGTCTTTGCTATCACTTGTTATGCATCAGAGAGTTGGACAATGACCAAGGAGGATAGAAGGAGAATTGATGCCTTTGAGCTGTAGTGCTGGAGAAGAGTATTGAGGGTACCATGGACTGCTAGGAAAACAAACAGATTCATCCTGGAAAGGGTTAAACCAGGCGGCTCCTTGGAGGCAAGGATTCTGAGGCTTCGTCTGACATACTTTGGACATGTTGTAAGGAGAGACCGGTCCTTGGAGAGGGACATCATGCTTGGGAGGGTGGAGGGACAGCGCAGGAGAGGAAGGCCCTCTATGAGGTGGATTGATTCAGTGACTGGGATAATCAGGATGGGAGTGTCAGAGACAGTGCGATTGGCACAGGACAGAGCAGAGTTCAGGGCTGTTGTACTTAGGGTCGCTATGAGTCGCAAGGGACTCGACGGCATATAACAACAATAGCAATGATATCTTGAGGCTAGAAACTATGCAGTAATATTTTGAAACCCAACAAAGTCACCCATGGTGAATAAGATTCAGGGAAGCTGTTAGACTAAGATAGACTAGGAACCAGGATTGGCCATCTACTTCTGAAATAATGGACTACTGAAAATCTTATGAATAGCAGCAGTGCATTACCAGATATAGAGCCAGAAAATGAAACTATAAGATTGAATGTCACTCAGAATATGACTAGAGAAAGCTGCCGCCTCAGAGAAGACTCATTCTCACTGCTGTTGAATTAAACTCTCAAGTGGACTTTCAGAAGCTATAAATTGCATGGGAGGAAACTACCCATCTTTTTCCCCCAGAGCTACTAGTGCATTCGAACCACCACCATAAGAGGCACCACATTTGGGTTAGCAATACAATTTCCTATGGAACATGCTACCAAAACTCTCTCAAAGAAGAGTTGACCTTAATATTTATATATGTATGCTATTAACCTGTCACCTAAAATGTTTTGCTTCAAGCTGAATTTAGAAATAGTCTTTTTTTTTATCTATAATTATATTTTATTAATTTTCATAAACATTTACAGAGATTCTGGGCTTCCACTCATTCATTGCTGCACCACTCTCTCCACCCTCCTCCCA
>NW_006400128.1:125403-133085 GCF_000299155.1 Elephantulus edwardii
AGGACTGCAGCCTTCAGTATGGACTGAGGCTCAATGTCAATAAGACAAAGATTCTCACCAGTGGACCAATTGGTAGCATCAGGATAGATGGCGAAGAGATTGAGGTTGTTCACAGCTTCAGTTTGCTTGGCTCCACGGTCAACACTCTCGGCACCAGCTGTCAGGAAATCAAAAAACGTATTGCGATGGGAATGTCTGCTGTTAGGGACCTCTCTAAAGTACTCAAGAGCAATGGTGTCTCTCTGGAGATGAAGGTGTGCCTGATACAGGCTATGGTCTTTGCAGTCACTTGTTATGCATCAGAGAGTTGAACAATGACTAGGGAGGACAGAAGGAGAATTGATGCCTTTGAGCTGTGGTGCTGGAGATGAGTATTGAATGTACCATGGACTGTGAAGAAAACAAACAGATTCTTCCTGGAGAGGATTAAACCAAGCAAGTCCTTGGAGGTAGGGATTCTGGGGCTTCGTCTGACATACTTTGGGCATGTTGCAAGGAGGGACGGGTCTTTGGAGAGGGACGTCATGCTTGGGAGGGTGGAGGGACGGCACAGGAGGGAAAGACCCTCTATGAGATGGATTGATTCAGTGACTGGGGTAATCGTGATGGGTGTGTCAGAGGCAGTGCGATTGGCACAGGATAGAGCAGGGTTTAGGGGTGTTGTACATAGGGTCGCCATGAGTTGCAAACGACTCGACGGCACATAACAAAACAGCAACAACAACAACAACAGCAACGGCAACAACAGTGGTGTCCTAGTGGCAAGAAGCCACACTGCAATCCCGAAGGCACGCAGTTTGAGGCCACCAGCTGCTTCATGGGAGAACTTCCTGTGAAAACGCTCTAGAGGTTCAGCTCTGGGTCGTTTCTGACTTGACGATACACAACAACAGTGTTCCTATATTCATTATTTGTTCCACATTCCAATTATATGACTGTTTTCAGCTATTTCTCCTCGTTTTGGTGTCTTTGGATATGAGGGATCAGTTCTAAGTGCTATGTCTAATCATCTAAATGTGTTCTGTTCTTCATAGGGTTTCCCCAAGGTCTGTTATTTAAAACGTGGATGGCTGATCTTTCCTCCTAGTCTATCTTAATCTGGTAGCTCACTTTAGTACAGTATCTGACAGACAAGTGCTGTACCCAAAATAGCAGATTATAGACAAGCAAAACTGTACCTATCTAAGCTAATCAGAGCAGTAACATGCAAAAACATGTCCATGATACAAGAAAATGACACATTAATGATACCTCTAGCTATGAGGACAAGCAAACATACAGATACATTATCCCTGGTAGCAGGGGTTCCCATAGCCAGGAAGTGTTGCAAGGTCCGGAAGGCCTGGAGTTTCTGGTACTTGGTTGATGTGTGCATGGCTCTCCATTTTGACCTGCTAGCAGGGCAGGCGATGAAAAAGGACAGGATGATATGTCTCTCTAATGAGGGAAACCAATAGCTGCCAGGCCTTGTTCTATATAGGTCTTCCAAGCAAGGTGTGTGGGTCTGTTGAGGCAAGGTGGTGGTAACAAAAGGGCTGTGCATTCTGTAAATTTTAGTTATGGATCGCTTTATTTATTGTAAAAAAAAAAAATGTATGGGTATCCGAGAGGGGGGTAAAGGGTGGGAGCAGAAGGGTGAGGCTGGTTGGGATGAAATCACAGGGTTGCACAATTTGGTGGATGGAGGGAATGGACAAAGGAAATGAGAAAGATCCAGTGGGGATTGAGAAAGACAGGATAATAGTGGCCATAGTCTAATGGTGATTATTACTATTATTTTTATGAAGAGATTGTCTTTTTTTTTATTTGTGGGTTTCCCATTTGGGAATAGGGGTGCAGACCTGATTTAAAGCTGCATGCCGCCTTTTTCAGTTAGAATATGTGTTAATGACATTTCCTGTCCTCTGAATTGTAAGGTGTTTATGTGGGTGAGTCCAGTGGGAGTAGCTGGGGTTCCATCCATTTTCACACCCCTAGCTGGCAGTTATATTTCCCTTTTGTCTCTTCAACTGGGCTTGGGGTTCAGGTTCTGGAAGAAGACTCAGTATTCAAGTTACCTATAGGAAAGAGAGCAAACCTAGAGAGAAGAAACTTGTGAGTTACAAGGAAAAGGGCTTTTGAGGTGTTAATTGCAGGTATACTGGAGGAGGAGATGGAGGAAAGTAGCTTAGATAAAGTTCCTCTTACACACCAGGCAGCTCTCCTCTGGGGCTGGGCAGCTCTTCCCAGGGGTCGGGCAGCACCCCGCGAAGCTGGGCACCTCTCCCCACGGTTTGGGCAGCACCCTCCAGGGGTCGGGTGGCTCACTCCAAGGGTTTGGAAGCTCTCCCCAGGGTTCAAGCAGCACCCGCCAGGTGTTGGACAGCATCTCCTAAGGGCTGGGCAGTTACCCCCAGGGGCTAGTGGCTCTCCCCAGGGTTTGGGCGGCATTCTCCAGGGGCTGGGCGGCTCTACCCAGGACCTGGGTGGTATTCCTCAGGGGCTGGACTCGTCTCCCCAGGGGCTGGGCAGGTCTCCTCAGGGGCTAGGCAGCTCTCGTCGGGGGCTAGGGGTTCTTTCCCCAGGGGCTAAGTGGTTCTACCTGGGGGCCGGATGACTCTCTCTTCCCAAAGCTCTTCTGAGGTCTGGACCTTGTGCCCTACTGGAGACCACAGCCAGGGTCCTCTGCCAGGGACTGTACTTCTGGCTCTAACACCACCATCATTGCCCTCTTCCTCTCTGCCAAATGTTCTAATTGTAACTCAAAGTAGATATTATTATTTACCCTTCCACAAATGGAGAAGGTGCTTCCAGAGTTGGGAACAGACCCGTTCAAGGTTGAAAAAAATAAAAAAAGGCAGTAGAACAAGGGCTCAAACCAAGGTTGTCTGAAGCTAGGCCATGAGGTGGTGAGCTCTTCACGATGCTCAGGCCAGCCATCTTTCGTCTTCCTCTGCAAGCAAACTCTGGCTTAACATCATTTTTAAAATGGCCAGAGCACTGGCTGGCTGCATGGGCGCAGGTTGCTTCTGCTGGCCAGCTGTGTGGGGATCTCTTATCAGAAATTTCATTGCCAACTTTTTTTCCCTAAAATATTTTGTTATTTTCATCTTAATGGAAAGATTTTTTGATGTGCACAAGGATTTGATTTTTAGGAGGTCCCATTTATTGATTTTGTTTTCTCCTCATTGTACATTTTTGGCTGTGTTTGGATTCCTATTCATGCTGCAGACTGCTGCTGCAGTTGTTGTTAGGTGCCATATAGCTCAGTATGACTCATAATGATCCCATGAGCAATCATTCTGAACACTTTCCTATTCTGTGCCACCTTCATAATCTCTTACACTCTCAATCTTTTTGTTGCAGTCACTATGTCATCCCACCTGGTCGAAGGACTTACTCTTTCACTGCCACTCCACCTTCCCAATCATGATGTCTCTCTCCAAGGAATAACCTTGCAACTTGCCAAAAGTATGTGAAATGAAACTTCATGATCTTTGCCTCCAAAATACACTGTGGCTGCACCTTCTCCATGGTATATGTGTTTTTTGACAGTCCATGGGATCTTGAGCACTCTTCTCCAATACCACAGTTCAAAGGCTTCTTCTTCTGTCATCCTTAGTCACTGTCCAGCTCTCAGATTCATAACAAGTGAATGAAAAGATCATGGTCTAAATCAGGTGCACTTTAGTCCTCAAACTGACATCACTGTAATTTGGACAAGTCCTTGACTCCTTTTCCTGTCTCTTAACTGCTGGTACCAAGTGTATTGATTGTAGATTCAAGTAAGATGAAGTCATTGACAGTCTCAATCCTCTCTCCATCTATCATGATGTCTGTCAGTCCAGTGGTGAGAAATTTTGTTTTCTTGATGTTATGATGCAACTCATATTGAAGGCTGTAATGTTTAACCTTCTGCAGCAAGTGCTTCATGTCCTTCTCACTTTCGGCAAGCAACATTGTGTCATCTACTTAACAAAGGTTATTGATGAGTCTTCCTAGGACTTCTAAATGTGTTCCTTTTTTCCCCTTATGATCTTTAGGAATTTTTATTTTACCTTTAGGTCCCTGATCAACCATGTGTGGGTTTTGTGTATGATGTGAGAGGTATATCTTGTTTCAGTTTTCTGCTGGTCGATGTCCAATTTTGTTTTCATCATTGTTAAAGGGGCTGTTGTTTCCTTATTTAATAGGTTTTGTTTTCTTGTCAAATAGCAACTGACAGTAGGTTGATTGCTGGAATAGAATTTAAAAAAAATTTTTTAATTAATCTTAATGAACATTTACAGAGATTTTGGCTTTCCATTCAGTCATTGTTACACTTTTCTCCCTACCCACCCCTCCACCCCAGTTCACTCACCTCTTTGAAAAGTAAAAGAAAAATTCTTTCAATAGTATATAATCCCTCCCACACCCCTCCCACCACCCCGAGTGCACTCCACTATGCAACCTTAATTCTGGACTCTTGTGATAACCATAATACCCTATCATATATCACTTTTAATTGTTCTCTTCCTCATCTGTTTCAATGCAGTATACATAATTGATCCATTTTTTTCTCAGTCTTACCGCAACCTGATGTCAGTCCCATTCTACAACAGTGGCACCATGCAATATTTGTCCTTTTGTGACTGAAACACTTCACTCAGCATAATGTCCTCCAGACTAACCCATTTTGAATAATATTGCATGAGTTCCTTGTTTTTCAATGCAGCGTAGTATTCCATTGTGTGAATATACCACAGCTTCTCTTATCCATTTGCTTGTTGATGGGCACTTAGGCTGTTTCCAGCTCCTTGCTATTGTGAACAATGCTGCAACAAACATGGGTGTACATGTATCTTCTTGGATGTCAGTTATGGTCTCTTTGGGATATATTCCCAGTAGTGGAATTGCTGGGTCAAATGGTATCTATTTGCAACTTTTTGAGAAAGTACCCCATCATTTTCCACAGTGGTTGCACCATTTTACACTTCGATCAACAGTGAATAAGGGTTCCAGTCTCTCCACAACCTCGCCAACATTTGTTGCTTGCTGTTATGTTAAATTTTGCTATTCTGACTGGGGTGAGATATCTCATAGTTGTTTTGAGAATAACAGAATTTTTCATTTTCTTCTCTTGAGATATTAACTGTGTTATTATTTAACATTTCACAGTCAACACTCTTGGCACCAGCAGTCAGGAAATCAAAAAGTGTATCGCGATGGGAAAGTCTGCTGTTAGGGACCTCTCTAAAATACTCAGGAGCAACAGTGTCTCTCTGGAGACTAAGGTACGCCTGATACAGGCCATGGTATTTGCAATCGCTTGTTATGCATCAGAGAGTTGGACAATGACTAGGGAGGACAGAAGGAGAGTGGATGCCTTTGAGCTGTGGTGCTGGAGAAGAGTACTGAATGTACCATGGACTGCCAGGAAAACAAACAGATTCATCTTGGAGAGGATTAAACCAAGCTACTCCTTGGAGGCAAGGATTCTGGGGCTTCGTCTGACATACTTTGGACATGTTGCCAGGAGGGACGGGTCTTTGGAGAGGGACATCATGCTTGGGAGGGTGGAGGGACGGCACAGGAGGGGAAGACCCTCTATGAGATGGATTGATTCAGTGACTGGGGTGATCGTGATGGGTGTGTCAGAGGCAGTGTGGTTGGCGCAGGATAGAGCAGGGTTTAGGGCTGTTGTGCATAGGGTCGCTATGAGTTGCAAACGACTCGACGGCACATAACAACAACAACAATAAGATTGTAGTCAGTTGTCACCTGTAACTATAGTGATTTCAAGGCTTCACTGGAATGGACGAATCAGCTTCTGTGTAGGTGTAGCTATTGATGAAGAATCTTGTTGCAAAGAGGCCTCAGTTTCTTGGCAACTGGAGCTGTCTATAATGCTTCTTGAGTGTTGTCATGACATGACAGTTGGCTTCCTTTTGATTGAAGAGAAGGAGAGAAAGGACACCTTAATGCTTATTTTCCTCATAGTTAATGTGATGTAGCATCAGAAGTAACACACTGTTACTGCTCACATATTTACTGGAAGCACGTCAGTAAGTCCAACTCACAACCAAGAGGAAAGAAGTCAAATTCTACTTAATTCTAACAAAGTATTTGTGAACATAGTTAAAATTTCCATAGAAAGTTATACAATAAGCAATGTTGTTTTTGTTCAGTACCATCAAGTTGATTACAGCTCAAAACAACCTAATGCATAACACATCTGAAACTTGTTTTATACAGCACCATTTTTGCAGTCACTGTGTCAATCCATCTTGTTGAGGGTCTTCCTATATTTTATGAGTTTCTCCTTTTACCAGTATGGTATCTTTTTTCCAAGGTCTCCTTTTGGCATGCCCAAAGTATGTGAGATGAAGTAGCACCATCTTTGACTCAAAGGAGTATTCTGATTGCATGTTTCCCAAGACAGATTTATTTGTTATTTTGGCAGTAGACATAAGCAATAGATACAAGACAATAATAGTAGATACTAAACAAGAAACATAAGTAAATTATGTTAAGTGCTATTGAGTTGATTAGACTCATAGTTAACCCTTTGAACAACAGATGGCAACCTTGCCTTATGCTGTGCCATTATGTTGTTTCTATGTGCCATCTAGTTGCCTTCAACTCATAGTGACCCTATGTACAACAGCCCTAAACCCTGGTCTGTCCTGTGCCAATCTTATTGCCTCTGACACACCTACATCCATTACCCCAGTCATTGAAGCAATCCATCTCATTGAAGGTTTTCATCTCTTGTGCTGTCCCTCCACCCTTCCAAGCATGATGTCCCTCTCCAGGTACTGGTCTCGCCTTGAAGCTTTCGAAAGTATGACAGACGAACCGTCAGAATCCTTGCCTCCAAGGAGCACCCTGGTCTCACCCTCTCTAGGATGAACCTGTTTGTTCTCCTAGCAGTCCATGGTATATTCAACAGTCTTCTGCAGCACCACAGCTCAAAGGCATCAATTCTCCTTCTATCATCCCTAGTCATTGCCCAGCTTTCTGAGGCATAGCAAGTAATTGTAAAGACTATGGCCTGAATCAGGCACACTTTAATCTCCAGATGGACATTGTTGCTCTTCAGTATTTTGGAAATGTCTCTGACAGCAGACTTTCCCCAATGGAATTTGTCTTTTCATTTCCTGGCTGCTGATACTAAGCTTGTTGATTGTGGAGCCAAGCAAACTAAAGTTGTTAACAATCTCAATCTCTTCACCATCTGTCATGATGCTGTCAATTGGCCTAGTGGTGAGACACTTTGTTTTCTTGATGTTGAGCTTCAATCCATATTGAAGGCTGCAGTCCTTGACCTTCTGCAGCAAGCGCTTTAGGTCTTCTTCAGTTTCAGCAAGCAGGGTTGTGTCATCTGCATAATGCAGATTGTTGATGAGTCTTCCTCCAATCCTGATGCCACATTTCTCCTCAGAGAGCCAAGCCTCCCATGTAGAGTACTAGAGGAATGTCTATCTCTGTTTTATTGACTATGCAAAAGCATTTGACTGTGGGGGTTACAACAATCTGTGGCTGACTTTGAGAGAAATGGGAATCCCAGGACACTTGATTGTGCTTATGTGGAACTTATACTTGGTATAAGAGGCTGTCGTACTAGGGATATTATAGCTAATGTTAAATGGATCTTGGCTGAAAGCAGAGAGTACCAGAGGAATGTTTATCTGTGTTTCATTGACTATGCAAAGGCATTTGAC
>NW_006400128.1:133190-139664 GCF_000299155.1 Elephantulus edwardii
GCTGAAAGCAGAGAGTACCAGAGGAATGTTTATCTGTGTTTCATTGACTATGCAAAGGCATTTGACTGTGTGGATCACAACAAACTCTAAGAAGACTAGGAATCCCAGAACACTTGATTGTGCTTATGCAAAGCCTATACTTGGACCAGGAGGCAGTCGTCAGAACATAGCAAGGAAACACTGCCTGGTTCAAAATTGGGAAGCAAGCAAGGTTGTGTCTAGAGAGAGAGGGAAAGAATGGAGAGATTGATTGATTGATTGATTGATTGATTTACTTCCAGGAGATAGCTCACAAAATTGTAGGGTCTGGCAAGTATCAAATCTGTTTGTCAAGAAGAAGGTTGAATGTTTCTCCTGATTCATGTGACTTGAAGGGACTGTTAAACCCAAAATTTGCAATTCAAGGAGCAATCTGTTAGGTTATAGAGTTGTTGCGGATGGAGAATTCTCAAATTTTCAGGTCAGACAGCTGACTGAAGTCTTCTCCAAGAACTGGAGTCCAGACTATGAGAAAAATGCTGTGTCCAGAGAGATCATAAGCTTTGTTAGAATGTCCATCTATATTAGATGCACACTACACCTTATATCCACAAGAACGAAAATTTGACCTTGAATTTATCTCAATTAAATAAAAAAAAATATCAGTAAGAGGTTTGAGGCCTTACACAGTAAAGAGAGACCAGACGAGCTATGGGAGAATATCAAGAATATCTTCTATGAAGAATGCAAGAGGTCATTACTAATACAGAGGAGGAAGAAAAGACCAAGATGCATGCTGGAAGAGGCTGTGAATATTGCACTCGAATTCCAAGAAGCCAAAGCAAAAGGAAGAAATCAGGAAGTTAAAGAGCTGAAGAGAAGATTTCAAAGGGCATCTTGGGAAGACAAAGCAAAAGCATAATTGAGTTTGCAAAGATCTGGAGTTAGAAAATCAGAAGGGCTGGACTCACTCAGCATTTCTTAAGCTGAAGGAACTAACCGAAGAACAAATACAAGCCTCGAGTGGCAATCCTAAGGGTGCCATGTGCAATATATTAACTAAGGAGTACACTGAGTACCAGAAGAAGTGGCTGACACAGAAGAATTTCATGAAACAACATATGATCAAGAGACAATGATGAAGGAGAAAGTTGAAGTGGCACTGAAAGAACTGACAAAAAACAAGGCCCCAGGAATTGATGGCATAGTAATTGACATTTTTCAAGAAATAAATGTAGGCCTGGATGTGCTCAGCAGATTGTGCCAAGAAATCTAGAGGAAAACTACCTAGCAATTGACTGGAAGAAATCCATATATATTCCCAGTCGAAAAAAAAAAAAAGAAATAAAAGGAATCCAACAGTGTGTGGAAATTGTAGAACCATATCACTATCACATGCAAGCAAAATCCATTGACAGAAAACTACCAGAAGGGAAAGCTGGGTTTGAAGAGGCCGTGGCACTAGGGACATCATTGCTAATGTCAGATTTATCTTGGCTGAAAGCAGAGAGTACCAAAGCAGTGTCTGTCTGTATTTCATTGACTATGCAGAAGCAGTTGATTATGGATCACAGCAGATTGTGGTTAACCTTGAGAAGAATGGAAATCCCAGAACACCTAATTGTGCTCATGCATAACCTATACCTGGACCAAGAAGCATTTATCAAAAGAGAGCAACAAAACACTGCATGGTTCTAAATCAACAAATGGGTATGTCAAAGTTGTGTCCTTTCTCCATTTTTAATCTATAGGCGGAGCAGATTATTAGGGTGGCTGGACTTCATAACGAGACATGTGCATCAGGATTGGAGGAAGAGTCATCAACAACCAGTGTTACGCAGATGACAGAACCTTCCTTGCCCAAACTGAGGATGACCTGAAGTGTCCGCTGCAGAATGTCAAGGATTGCAGTTTTCAATATGGATTGAAGTCCAACATCAAGAAAAGAAAGATTCTCATCACTGATCCATGATAGATGGAGAAGAGATTGAGATTGTTAACTATTTCAGTTTACTTGGTTCCACAATCAACACCTTTGTTACCAGCAGCCAGGAAATCAAAGACAAATTGCATTGGGAAAATCTGCTTTTAAAGACCTCTCCAGAGTGCTACAGAGTAAGGATATCAGTTTAGATACTAAGGTGCACCTGGTCCAGGCCATGATCTTCACAATTATTTGCTATGCATCAGAAAGCTGGGTAATAACTAAAGATGACAGAAAAAGAATCGATGTCCTTGAGTTGTGGTGCTGGAGAAGAGTATTGATCATAATCTGGACCGCTAATAGAACAAACAGGTTTGTTCTAGAGAGCGTGGAGCCAAGTTGCTCCTTGAGGCAAGGTTTTTGAAGTTCCATCTGACATACTTTAGATATGTTGCCAGGAGGGACCAGTCCTTGAAGAACGACATCATGCTTTTAAGGGTAGTGGGACAGCACAAGAGAGGAAGACCCAGTGTGAGATGAAATGACAGAGTAACTGAATTAATGCAGGGAAGAGGCGTCAAAGACAGTGAGACTGGCTCAGAATAGAGCAGGGTTCAGAGCTATGGTCCATAGGGTTGCTTTAAGTCGCAGTCGACTCAGTGGCATGTATCAACAACAGCTACACCTGCAAAGCAACTCCCCTTCCGGATGGTTGGCTGCTTATTTCAGATCACAAAATAGAGGGTGGTTACATTATTTAAGAAACCACTGAGAATTATAGTCAAATAAGTTGGTATTTAACGTTAACCATTATACCAAGCAAGTAGAAATGAATGCTGACATTTAATTCCTAACACATTTTCAATTGGAGAAGTAGAATATAAATAGAGAAAGAGAATTTTCTTGGATAAAATTAAGTTTATTGTTTCTACAGGAATGTAAAGAAGCAGTAAAGATGAATACAGGTATGAATTCTGCCATCATTTCTATTGAGGGGATGACATGCAGCTCCTGTGTTTGGACCATTGAGCAGAACATTGGAAAAATGAATGGTGTACATCACATTAAAGTAAGTTACTTTTTGGAAATTAATAAGTTCAATACAGTTGACTAAAATTCTGCTGGGAAATAGAAATTATTTCTAATACTGGAATAGAAACAGGAAGATACATTGGCCCATTAGACAATAAAGACTATTATATTTCTAATCCTGATGTTAAATATGTTTTATGTGATTTTTATCTTTCATCTATTGTTTTCAAAAGAAATGAAAAAATGTATATATATATTCAATTTAAAAAGCCTGACCATAAACCTTAACAATATTGTGATTATAGATTTATATTTTACTAATATATACACTATATCATATTCTTCATTTTATTCTCAAATAAAGTATATTTTCTCAGGAAAACAGTTTGGAGTTTTTATTTTATCCATGATGGTTAATTTTTGTGCCTAAAAATGTAATTGTAAATGTCTAGAAAATTGCTGGTACATAGTATGCATGTGTTTAAGAAAGCAACATTGTTATTTAACATTCTTTGAGCATCAAGACTAAGTGAATTATGGTTGAAAATTTAGTTCCATTTATAAAAGAAGCCCTTTGAAGCCCTATGAGGTGCTTTGGTAATGTGTAACAAAGGGGAAGGAAAGCAATGATGCATAGGAAAAATTAGTGGAAAGAACTGATGGGACACAAGAACCTTAACCTATTCAATCCTGAGACCAGAAGGATTAGATCATGGTCAGTTAGCATTGTTGTCCCATCATAACAAGATCATAGTGGAAAGTCTGAGAAAATATGGAACAAATTTCAAAAAGTAAAAATAGCCAGGCATACTGGTCCCATATATAGACTGGTAGAACACTCAAGATTGTGACCTGTAAGAACTCTTCAAACCTGTAAACCTCTTTGATTACCTTTATACTGACTTGTTATATATGAAAATGTATGAATTTGAGCTTTAAATCTGAAGGCTCCCATAATGACTGTATACTATACTTACCTGAATTTATTGTGATAAGTATAAATTAATTCCTGGAAATAAAATTAATTTCAATGTTCTCAAACTTAACCAAGCACTTCCAGGGCTCCAGCTGTTCGTTGAAATATGTCAATTGGTATTCCATCAATTAATGGGGCCTTGCTATTGGCCAATTCCTTCAGAACAGCTTGAACTTCCTTCTTTACCACCATTGCCTCTTGAACAGAAGTTATTTAATTAAATACTTCAGTGTCATCCAGTTCTTTTTGATACAGTGACTTTGTATTTTCCTCCCATCTTCTTTTGATGCTTTCTGGGTTTTTCAACATTCTGCCCTCAGCATCCTTAAATATTGCAACTTGAGGTTTGAATTTGTTCTTTATCCTTTAGTTTAAGAAATGCTGACCTCATTGTTTTTCAGTGCTGTGTAGTAGTCTATTGTGTGAATGCACCATAGTGTTTCTGTCCATTTGTATGTTGATGGGCACTTGGGTTGCTTCCATCTCTTTGCTGTTGTGAATAACTCAGCAATAAACATGGGTGCACTTATGTCTGTTTGGATGATGGTTCTGGTTTCTTCGGGGTATATTCCCCGTAGTGGGTCAAATGGTATTTCTATTTCTAACTTTTTGAAAAAGTCCCAAATTGCCTTCCATAGCGGTTGTACCATTTTACACTCCCATTAGCAGTGAATAAGGGTTCCAGCCTCTCCACAACCTTGCCAACATTTGTTGTTTGCTACTTTGTAGAACTTTGCTAGTATTGCTGGGGTGAACTTGTAAAACATTACACAACATGAATGACCCTGGAGGGCATTATGCTGAGTGAAATATTTCAGTCACAAAAAGACAAACACTGCATAACACCACTGTTATAAAGTAGGTTTAATATGGGGGGGTCAGGAGGAGAATAGGAAAAGAGTGGATAGATAATGAACACTATATTGGAACAGATGAAAGAAAGAACTGTTTAAAAGAAATAAATGATTAGACATTATATGTAAGGCAACAGTCCAGAACAAGAGGTACATTGCAAAGAGGACTGGGGAAGAGGGAGGGGAGGGAGGAAATTGTGCAACAATGAATGAATATGAAAAAAAAAGTGAATTGGAGTAGGGCTAAAGAAGAGGGAGGGAGGAAAATGTGCAACAATAAATGAATGAAAATACAAATTTTCTGCACACTTTTATTAAAATCATAAAAAATAAAAAAGTTTTACCCTTTTGATTTTCCTACTCTAGTTCTTTCCACATTTTATTACAATACTTTGCTATGTATTCCTATGCTATCCTTTGAAATCTTTTCATCAGTTCCTTAACTTCTTGATTTCTTCCCTTTGCAGTGCAAGATTCAGTCAGTTCCCCTTTGACATCCATCTTTGTCTTTTCTTCTTCCTGTCTTTTTAATGACCTTTTTACATTCTTCATGCATAATATTATTTAAAAAAAATTTTTATTATTTGTGTGTGTGCGTGTACCATCAAATCAGATCTGACTGGTACAGGAGGAGATTGTCCCTCCTTCCCCAGCAGAGCATCTGGTGGATTCGAACCGTGCGCCTCTAGGATTGCAGTGCAGCTTCTTGCCACTAGGCCACCAGAGCTCCCCTGCATAATATTCTTGATATCTTCCCACATCTCATCTGGCCTTCACTTATTAGTGTTTAAGGCCTCAAATCTGTTCCTAAGATGGTTTTTTCATTCAGGAGGGATAGACTCAAGGTCAAACTTTGGTTCAATTTGAAATGATATGTAAGTAGTTCATGATCTAGTCCACAATCAGCACCTGCTTAGTTAACACAACTGATACTGAGCTTCTCCAATGATTTTTTCCAAAGATATAGTCAATTTCATTCTAGTGCAGACTATCAGGTGAGGTCTTTGTATATGGTAGCCATTTATCTCTGGAGACTAAGGTGCATCTGACACAGGCCATGGTCTTTGCAATCACTTGTTATACATCAGAGAGTTGGACAATGACTAGGGAGGATAGAGAGTGAATTGATGCCTTTGAGCTTTGGTATTGGAGAAGAGTACTGAGGGTTCCATGGACTGCTAAGAAAACAAACAGATTTCATCCTGGAGAGGGTTAAACTGGGCTGCTCCTTAGAGGCAAGAATTCTGAGGCTCCGTCTAACATACTTTGGACATGTTGTAAGGAGAGACCGATCCTTGGAGAGGGACATCATGCTTGGGAGGGTGGAGGACAGGCGCAGGAGGGGAAGGCCCTTTAGGAGGTGGATTGATTTGGTGACTGGGGTAATCGGGATGGGTGTGTCGGAGACAGTGAGATTGGCACAGGACAGAGCAGAGTTTAGGACTGTTGTATATAGAGTCGCCATGAGTTGCAAGTGACTCGACGGCACATAACAACAACAACAACAACAACAACAATGTTTCTTATAAAAGATATTTGCAATGAACAAATAATTGATTGTACAAAATACTACACATATAGTAGTCATTCAGTTAATATTTATTGAATAAATTATGCACACCCATGTTTATTGCAGCTTTGTTCACAATAGCAAGGAGTTGGAAACAACCTAAGTGCCCATCAACAAACGAATGGCTAGAGAAGCTGTG
>NW_006400128.1:140384-152993 GCF_000299155.1 Elephantulus edwardii
TAATCAGAACTGGCTTTGACAAGCACTGTGGCATTTGGACAAGAACAAACTGGGAGGAGGGTAGAGAGAATAGTGCAACAATGAATGAGTGGAAGCCCCAAATCTCTGTAAATGCTTATGAAAATTAATAAAATATAATTACAGAAAAAAAAGAATAAATTAATGGCATTTTAGCTTTCTCCCCAATGATTTGTCCCCCTTAAAATGCTTTGTGATCATAATGGTGTTAATATCTTTTTTTTTTTTAATATCCTGTCACATAAAGAGACTGCCAAATACAGACAGAAGTGCACAATCTGGAGGGGATAAAATTGATGAATTGGACTTTCTAAAGATTAAATGTATGTGCTCATCAGAAACTTTTTCCAAACTTGTTCCAACTGGAACAAAGTTTACAGAATACTCCTGGGCCACCAGAAGAAAAAGACTGATAACCCAGTTACAAAATGGGCAAAAGACATGGAAAGACTTTTCACAAAGGAAGACATTCAGGTGATCAAAAGACACGTGAAGAATTACCCAAAATCACTGGCAATAAGAGAGATTAAGATCAAAACCACAATGAGATACCATCTGACTCTAGTAGCAGTGTCAAAATTTAGTAGGGTAGCAAGCAATAAACATTGGAGAGGATATGTAGAGGTGGGAATTCTCATATACTTTTGGTGGGATTGTAAAATGGTGCAACCACTCTAGGAGACATTTTGGCATTTCATCAAAGAGTTGAACATAGAAACTCTGTATGACTCAGCTATTCCACTACTAGGAATATACCTCAAGGAAATTAGAACCGAGACACAAATGGAGATTTGTACACCAATGTTCATTACAGAGTTATTCACCATTGCAGTAACATGGAAACAGCTCAGATGGCCAAACACAACCAAATGGACTGAGAATTTGTGGTACCTTCTTCACACAGTGGAATCCTATGCAACACTCACAAGAAACAATTTTGAAAAATGCTATGCAGCTTGGAAGAGGCTGAATGCGTTGTGTTGCATAAATTAACTTCGTCTCTTAAGGACAAATACTGCCTAAGAGCATTATTGTTAAAATAGAAGGATAACTATTAAAACTTACATGGGAACTCAAGGAGGGAGGGGGGAATGGAGAGGTGAGGATAGGTAGGGGCAAAAGCACAGGGTTGCACAGTTTGTTGGGTGCAGGGAAGAGGGCAAGGAAAGGGGACAAATCCATATGAAAAGATATGGTAATGATGGGCAAGTCCGATGGTGATTAATTGTATGAAAAACAATGTGAATGAAGAATAGTGTGAAAAAAATGTATACAAACTTTGTATAAAAAAATGATTATTTGTTTTTGTTTCCTTTGAGACCTTAAGTTTGACACTTTAGGAGCTAATGCGCAGAGGAAAGTTAATTCTTCTTCCCTTAAATAAAGGAAAATGTTTATGTTCGTGTGAAGTGTGCTTTATACTTGAAACCATTTTCTAGAAAGACGGTAGTCCATTTGTTAGTTTGCTGTAGAAAATGAAGTACGTAGATCTTTTGACATGACTCTTATTCTCTTGGAATCCAAAACACCACAGTGATCCACTAGTCAGAGTAAGGAGTATACTTTATGTGGCACAGGTAAAAATTAATTTTGAATCTGTTGCATCCTATTGTAACTGCAGTGAACCTTTGAACTATTGTATATTTATTTCCGTGGAATTAAAATGTACAGGTGCAATAAGTGTATTTAATTATGACAGAAGTCTTTTATTGGTTTGCTCTACCACTAAACTACCAGAGCTTGTTAGTAGAATCTAATATGTTATATATGTGTGTGTGTGTGTTATATAACTCGTGGTTGCTGTCATGCTAAACACTATGAGACTGATGTGTCAAAAGCAATAACGGTTACCCATGGTGAACAGTGTTTGGTGGAGCTTCCCAGTTAAAACAAGCTTAGAAATAGGAGTGGCATCCGCTTCCGAAATGGCTTGCCTCTCTAAATTCTATGAACAGTGCTCAGGTCTTTCATTCATAGATAGGGTCATGATGAGTCATTTACAACTCGACGGCACCTAACAACAATAACAGCAACAACGTAGGGATACGTTGGCTTAGTGGATAGAAAGTGATGCTACCAAGCCCAAGGTGGGTGATTTTAATCTGTGGCCCTCAGGCCTGGTTTAAATTGTTTTTTGTCAATCATTCTTCTAAGTGGTATAGCACTGGTCTGTACATTACTGTGCAGAGGTAACTCGTGGTTACTGTGATGTTAAACACTGTGACACTGATGTGCCAGAAATGATAACAGTTACCCATGGTAGACAGTGTTTGGTGGAGCTTCCCAATTATAACAAGCTTGGAAGCAGGAATGGCATCCATTTCTGAAATAGCATGCCTCCAGAAACTCTTCTCAGGTTCTTTGTTCATAGGGTCGCTATGAGTCATCTATGACTCGACAGCACCTAACAACAAAACAACAATGAGTTATACTTAATGGATATAGTAATCTATTTTTTAAATTAAATTTTATTAATTTTAATGAACATTTACAGATTTTGGGTTTCCATTCATTGATTGTTGCATTATTTTCTCTACCCTCCTCCCAGTTCATTCCTCTTCCCCCCCTCTTCAAAGTCTGTTTTAATTGTCCCATTGCCACAGTGCTTGCCAAAGCCAGTTCTGATTAATCTCCTTTGTCAGTGTGTCCTTTGCCATTCCCTATCACTCCTCCCTGAGAGAGACTTCACCCTGATTCATAAGGAAAAGGGGATGGCGTATTCTCTTAGCTACTTCCTGCTGAAAAGGGACGCTGTAGGTTTCAGGGTGAAGATCTTCTCTCACTACTCTAAAGGGCCCCTTTGAGTAATCTATTTTTTTTTTCTTTCGAAAAGGTAGTAGTAATCCAAGGAACAAAGAGGAGACAATTTGAGGGTTATGTTTACTATCTAGCACCATAATCCAGTCTTGGGCTCTCCCACCAGCTAGAACAAGGGGGAGGAGAGAGCACGTGGGGAGGTGGCGGAGCTCTCCCTTGGAGGCCCCATTTTTGCTCTAAGGCAACTCAGGATCCAGCAAAGAGGAACCTTGCTGAGGCTGCGATGACCACAAGCCGATGGTTCGAGGGTGAGGAGGCTCTGGGGGAGGGCTGATCCATGGGGGCCCAGAGGGCCTACAGCAGGGGGCCCTCACGAGCTAGGTGGCTTCTTCTTGGCATCCAAGTCCTTCTTGATGTCCTCAAGCTTTTTGGCCAAGTTTGGTATCTCGTAGTTCTGAGCCAGGTACATTCCAACGATGTTTCCAAAAGTAAATCCAAGCAGGAACTGGAGCATGATGTCGGCGGGGAGGGTGAGGAAGCGACAGGACCCACAGCCCGAGTAATCTATTTTTAAAGCTCATGATTAAGATAGTTAAACTTTTTTTGTTTGTTTGTTTGTTTTACATTGAGGATATGTTAACAAATTAAAATATTTTTTGAAAATATGTTCAACAACACTTTTCTTTCAAAGTTTTTAGTTTATCAGAAAATATGTAGTATCCAGAACCACAGATTCCAGCTTTGAAACATAAGTAGGAATTATTAATAAGGAAATGTTTTTAATTTATCAGAAAATATGTAGTATCCAGAACCACAGATTCCAGCTTTGAAACATAAGTAGGAATTATTAATAAGGAAATGTTTTTCCATATGAAGCATAAAAACATCATAGGGATATAAGGGAATTTTTATAGTGCATTTTTATAGTGCTTTGTAAATAGTTTCCTTTTTAATTTATCTTTTATATATAAAGGGACTCTGGTGGCCTAGTGGATAGAGAGTTACACCACAAGCTTAAAAGAGAGTGGTTTAAATCTTCCTGTGTGAGTTATAGCCTGTGAAAACTCACGGAAGATCAACTGTGAGTCTGTTCTGACTCAGTGACACATAACAACAATATTTATATATTAAAAAGTAGACTAAGTGCAACAATGAATGAATGGAAACCCAAAATCTCTGTAAATGTTTATGAAAATTAATAAAATATAGAAAAAAAAAGTAGACTAAAGAAGTCTAAAGTACAAAAAAAAGAAGTCTAAAGTACATCAAACTGTGTATTCATTTTTACTTTTAAAATTATATGAATTTATCAATGATACTTTGTTAAATGGGCATTTCTTAGGAAAAAAGTTTTCAATACAAGGTATTATTTTAATATCAGATACAGGGTATTTTTTTAATTTTTTGTTTTATTATTTTGTATGTGTGTACCTTCAAATCCCTTCTGACTGGTACAGGAGGAGATTGCCCCTCCTTCTCCAGCAGAGCATCTGCAGATACAGTGTATTTAAACCTAATGGGAAAAGAATACCCTCACTCCCTGTTTTTTTCCCCAAGGTTAGTACTTTATTGGTGGGAAAAGGGAGGAAGTAATTGTATCCAGAACAGTACTCTCCAATAGAAAATTCTGTGATTATAGAAATGTTCTGTTTTTTCCTGTCCAGTATAGCAGCCACTAGCTACATTAGCCATTGTACATTTTTCAATTTATTTCTTGCATACAATAAAAATGATTGCATATTATCATTTATATGTTGTTGTTAGGTACTTTTGAATTGACCACAACTCATAGTGATCCTATGCACAGCAACTCTGAACCTTGGGCCAACCTCACTCTTTCAGTGTCAGTCTGGGCTCATCTTTGCCTGTACTATTCCTCCACCCTTTCAAGCATGATGTCCTTCTCCAAGTACTGGTCCCTCATGACAATATGCCCAAAGCATGTGAGACAAAGCCTCAAAATCCTTGCTGCTTACTGTTATGACAGGAGTCCAGAATGAAGGTAGCATAGTGGAGTGGACTTGGGGGGAGGGATTGAATAGTAGTGAAAGAATTTATTCTTTTACTTTTCAAAAAGAAAAGTGAATTGGAGGGGAGGGTTGGGCAGGGAGAAAAGTGCAACAATGAATGAATGGAAATCCAAAGTCTCTGTAAACTTTTGTTAACATCAATTTAAAATTAAAAAAAAATCCTTGTTTCTTAGGAGAAAGTTGATTTCACCCTTTCTAGGACATACCTGTTAGTTCTGTTAACAGTCTATTATAGTATGTTCAGTTTTCTTTTTCAGCACCACAACTCAAAGGCATTAATTCTTTTTCTTGTTTTCTTTGGTCATTGTCCACCTCTCTGATGCGTAATAGGTAATTGCGAAAATCATGGCCTGGATCAGGTGCACGTTAGTCTCTAGACTGATGTCATTGCTCTTTACCCCTCTGGAGCTGTCCTTAACAGCTGATTTCCCTAATGGATTTTGTCTTTTGATTTCCTCACTGCTAGTTTTCTGATTGTAATGTAATCATTTAGGTATATTATGTTTTCTACATTTCATTTTATATAATCACTCACTGTTTTTCCTTTGTATTTTTTATTGGTTTGTTTACAAAGTTTGTATACATTGTTTATACAAATTGTGTACACTATTCTTCATTCGCATTGTGTTTCATATAGTCATTCTCATACATTATGGTTTATAAAACTAATCACCATTGGACCTTGCCCATCATTACCCTGTCTTTTCACCCAGATCCTTTCCCTTTCCTTGCCCTCCTCCTTTTATCCAACAAACTGTGCAGCCCTGTGGTTTTGCCTGTGCACATCCTCAGCCTTCCCTCCCTTTCTCATACATGCTTTAATGTTATCGTTCTATTTTTACAATAATTGTCTTATGCAGTATCGGTCCTTAAGAGACAAAGTTAGTTCACTCAGCATAATGCTCTCCAGCCTCTTTAAAGTACATAGTACTTTTCAAAATCATTGCTCATGAGTGCTGCTTAGTATTCCATTGTGTGAAAGTACCACAATTTCTCAGTCCACCTGGTTATGGTTGTACATTTGGGCTGTTTCCATATTCTTGCAATGGTGAGTAATGCTACTATGAACATTGATGTACAAATCTCTGTTTGTATCTCAGTTCTAATTTCCTTGGGGTAAATTCCTAGTAGTAGAATAGCTGGGTCATGCAGAGTTGGTATGTTCAACTTTTTGAAGAAACACCAAACTGTCTTCCAGAGTGGTTGCACCATTTTACAATCCCACCAACAGTGTATGACAGTTCCTACCTCTACACATCCTCTCCAGAATTTACTGCTTGCTGCCCTACTAAACTTTTCCACTGCTTCTGGGGTGAGATGATATCTCAATGTGGTTTTTTATTTGCATATACAGTCATTCGTATGCATTGTTCTTTTCATGTGCATTTTGTTTTATTCAATAATTTCTATATATTGCGTTTTATATAATTATTAGTGATCTATGACTTTTGTCCCATCATGTGTGGCTTGTAACAAACTGTGACTGACTCTGAGAAGAATGGGAATACCAGAACACTTGATCATTCTAATGTGAAACCTATAGTTGGACCAGGAGGCAGTCGTCAGAACAGAGCAAGGGAACACTGCATGGTTCAAAATTGGAAAGGGCGTATGTCAGGGATGTGTCCTATCTCTATACTCTTTCAACCTGTATGCAGAACAGATTATCCGAGAGTGTGGGCTCTGTGAGGAGAAATGTGGGGTCAAGATTGGTGGACGATCTATCAACAATCTGTGTTATGCAGATGACACAACCCTGCTTGCTGAACCTGAGGAGGACCTGACTTGCTTGCTGCAGAGGATCCAGGACTGCAGCCTCCAATATGGATTGAGGCTCAATGTCAAGAAGACAAAGATTCTCACCACTGGACCAATTGGCAACATCAGGATGGATGGTGAAGAGATTGAGATTGTTCACAGTTTTGTTTTTTTTTTTTCTTGGCTCCATAGTCAACAGTCTTGGCACCAGTAGCCAGGAAATGAAAGGCGCATTGCCATGGGAAAGTCTGCTGTTAGGGACCTCTCCAAGGTACTGAAGACCAATGGTGTTTCTCTGGAGACTAAGGTGCATCTGATACAGGCCATGCTCTTTGCAGTCACTTGTAATGCATCAGAGAGTTGGACAATGACCAAGGAGGATAGAAGGAGAATTGATGCCTTTGAGCTGTGGTGCTGGAGAAGAGTATTGAGGGTACCATGGACTGCTAGGAAAACAAACAGATTCATCCTGGAAAGGGTTAAACCGGGTGTCTAACATACTTTGCACATGTTGTAAGGAGAGACTGGTCCTTGGAGAAGGACATCATGCTTGGGAGGATGCACAGGAGGGGAAGGCCCTCTATGAGGTGAATTGATTCAGTGACTGGGTTAATCCGGCTGGGAGTGTTGGAGACAAGTGCGATTGGCACAGGACAGAGCAGAGTTTAGGGCTGTTGTACATAGGGTCACTATGAGTCTCAAGCGACTAGATGGCACATAACAACAATGACAACAACATTCTTCCACACCTCTTCTCCTTTTGAGCAGTTATATTGTTCCTATTTGTTAATTGCAGTTGCCTACTGTCCTAATCTTTGTTCTTCCCAGGTTTATCCTTGTCTGTCTTAGTCCCTGTAGTGTTGTCTGACCATTCTTTTTTTGTTCCCTTTTTCCTCCCACTCCCACCTTCCAAATCCCTGTTACCCTCCTGTTTCCACAGTAGCAATCTTATACAGTGTCTGTCCTTTTGTGACTGAATTGTTTCACTCAACATAATGCCCTGTAGACTCTCCCATATTATGTCATATTTTACATATACTTAATTGTTCTTTGGTGCTGTATAGTATTCTCTTGTGTGAATATACCATAGTTTCTCTATCCATTCTTTTGTTGATGGACTTTTGGGTTGTTTCCATATATAGATTTGTTTAACCATTAATATACCTATAATCAGGGTACAGAACAGTCTGATTAACAAAAAAATGGAAAAAAACTCCCCCCTGGTTTTATCCCCTTGTAGTCTCTAACCCCTGGAAATAAACGGTTCTCTCTTTTACCCTTTAGTATGACTGTTCAAATTATTTAACTAATTTTCTTAATTAAAAAAAAATCTAAGGGAGTGAGATGGTAATTCTTATTTGTTCTTTAACACTCAAGTGCTATGTCCTTTTGTTGTGTACTGTCAAGTCAGAATTCACTCACAGCAGGTTTTCAGAGGCAGACAATCGCATGGAAGGAGATTGCCCTTCTTTCTTCTCCCACATAGCAGCTGGTGGATTTGAATGATGTGCCTTTGGTTTGGCAGTGCTATTCCTTACTTTTAGAAAAAGGCATTATGTATATCTTGGTGTATTTTTTCTGGAGTCTGTGCTATTTGGGGTTCATTCAGGTTCTTCAATGCATATTTCTCATTTTCCATGATGCTTAGGAAGTTTCCTACCAGCAAATCTTAAACTGTTTCCTCTCTGCTTTTGTTGATCTCTTCTTGTCTGAAATTCCTATCATATATGTTATTCTTCTTGATTCTATCCCACATAATTCTTTTTTTGTGTGGTTGAATTGAGACTTTCTTTATTATGTTTTATGATATCTATGATATCTGATTTTCGTATTTAAAATATGTACATTTTATTTCCAAGTCTCCACATGAAAATGAAGCTAAAGGAATCTCTGGTGCTTTTCATAAAATTATAGCATCTAGATTGACTTATTTTTTGTTTATATATCTTTTTTTATTTATTACATTTTAAAAATTTTATTGTTAATTTCACTTGGGGCGGTGGGAGGGGTGCGGAGGGATTGTGTACCAGGGAAGGAGTGTTTCTTTTACTTTTGAAAGAGAGGAGCGAACTGCGGGGTGGGGGCGAGGCTGGGCGGGGAGAGAAGTGAAGCAATGAATGAATGGAAATCCAAAACCTCTGTAAATGCTCATTAAACGTATTTAAAAAAAATTATTGTTAATGTCAATGAAAATTTACAGAGACTTTGGATTTCCATTCATTCATTGTTGCACTTTTTTTCTCTCCTCCCAACCCTGCCCCGCAGTACACTACCCTCTTGGAAAAGTAAAATAAAAATTCTTTCATTGTTTTACAGTCTCTCCCCCCCCCCAGGTCTACTCCATTATGCAGCCTTTGCTCTGGACTCCTGTCATGAGAAAAATACCTAATAACATGTCCCTTTTAAACAGTTTTCTCCCTCACCTGTTTCAATGCAGTATACATTTTTTAACCCATCTTTCTCAGTCTCCCCCCAACCCCAATGTCAGTCCTGTTTACAAGAGTGGCACCATACAGTATTTGTTCTTTTGTGATTGAGATACATCACTCAGCACAATGTCCTCCAGGGTCACCCATTTTGAATAATATCGCATGAGTTCCTTGTTTTTCAATGCAGCGCAGTATTCCATTATGTGAATATACCACTGCTTCTCTATCCATTCGCTTATTGATGGGCACTTAGGTTGTTTCCAAATCCTTGCTATTGTGAACAAAGCCATGAAAAACATGGGTGTACATATATCTTCTTGGATGTCAGTTATGGTCTCTTTGGGGTATATTCCCAGTAGTGTAATTGCTGGGTCAAATGGTATCTCTATATCCAACTTTTTGAGAAAGTGCTATACTGCCTTCCGCAATGGTTACACCATTTTACACTCCCCCCAACAGTGAATAAGGGTTCCAGTTTCTCCACAACCTTGCCAGCATTTATTGCTTGCTGTTCTGTTAAATTTTGCTATTTTTACTGGGGTGAGATGATATCTCAGAGTTGTTTTGATTTGCATCTCTTTCCGAGCTAGGGATTTTGAACATTTCTTCATGTGCTTGTTGGCCAACTAAATGTCTTCTTTGGTGATGTGCCTGTTCATATCCTGTGCGCATTTTTCTATTGGATTCTTTACCTTTATCTTGTTGTGATGTGTCCCACATAATTCTTAAGCTTTCTTCATTTTCTTCTTTTTTCTGAATGTTCCTCTAGCAGATTAATATTGAACAATTTGTTCTCCATCTCACTAAGTCTGTGTTCCATTTCTTCAGGTATGCTCTGTTATCCTTTCAATGCATTATGTATTTCTGAAATTTTAGTTTTAATATTCTGATTTCCATTTTACTGTTTTCATATTCTAGTTTTCTACTTCTTTTCTCTATTTGATCTTGTGATTTAAAAAATTCTATGTTTTCTATTTGATTTTTTTAGTTTTACCTTTTTCTTAACCTTTTGAAGGAATTGAATCATCATTCTTTTGAGTTCTTTATCAAGAAGCACTTTTTCCTCTGAAAACTTTTCTGATTGTTTATTTTGATGATTTTTTTATCTTAACTTGTTTTTTGACTAGTTCAAAATAGTCTAATGTCTCTAAGATAATGTTGTGGTGCTGTCTTCATATTATTTTGTTTTGATATATCTGTCTGAGTCATGCGAGTGTGCTGCATTACTTGTAGAGCATGGTGATGTGTGTGCATTTCTTTAATGGATATTTCTGTAGAGCAGTTGAGGGAAGACTGGGCCAGTGTTGATTGCAGTTTTCATTATTCAGGTGAAACAGGCGACTGATTAGTCTTGCTTGGTGGATAAAGCTGCAAGAGATACATGTGTGTTTGGATATTGTTGCTGCTTTATGCTTGGCCATTAGCTAGCTTCTGGTGTGAGTACCACTGCAGTCTTGTATTTCCGTGCAAAGCAAAAAGCTGTTTAACCTTCGGATATTTGCTTTAGTTTGTTTTGAAATACTTCTTTGCCTTTTCTTCTAGATTTAGGATTCCCAGGTTATCATTGGTATTTGTTATATTTGTTTTCTGGTGTCTTTGGTGCTGAAGTCTGAACTGCCATCTCTAGTCCACTATCTTTCCTGGAAGGCTCATATTGAAGACTGTAGTCTCTGTTCTTCTTCAGTAAGTGCTTTGAGCCTTCTTTGTTTTCTGCAAACAAGGTTGTGTCATCTTCCTAATGCAGGTTGTTGATGTTGATGATTCTTCCTGCAATCCTTATGCCATCTTCCTTTTCTTGTAGTCTATCTTCTCAGGTGTGGCATGAACACGATTATGTGTTCTGAGATTTCCATTATTTTCAATGTTATCCATAAATCTTCTGGAATTTTATTCTCAGCGATATCTACATGTTTAACACAGTCAAATGTCTTTGGTTGTGAGTTAATAGAGTATGAGTAAATCTCCTTTTGCTATCCTTTGCTTTCAGCCAAAATCTATTGGATATCAGGAATGATAATTGTTTTCCCAGAGCTTCTTCTGAATCCACCTTGAATTTTTGGCAGTTCCCAGTTAATGAACTACTCCAGTCATCTTTGAGTAATCTTCTGTAAGATTTTACTAACATGAAGTACTATTAATGTTATTATTAAATAATATCTGTGTTGTGTTGGATCACTGTTTCTTTAATGTGAACAAGTAGAGTTGACCAGGTACCTGTCTTCCAAATGTTTTCACATAGACAAGTGAGTATGTCCAGGGCTGGGTCTATTTGCTAAAATACTTTAATTCTGAGTACTTCAGTACTTGGAATTGAAAAAGAATACCTATTTTTTTGGGAGTCCTCGTAGCCTAGTGGCAAGAAGTTGTGATGCAATCCCAGTGGAACGCAGTTTGAATCCAAGGAGGGGCAGTTTCTTCCAGTCGGATCCGATTTGATGGTACACACACAATAAATTTTTTTTTAAAAAGAATACTAGTTTTCCCCAAATTATTTCTTCCTTCAGTACTATTTGGTTTTAAAAGAATTATTATTACTGGTTTTCATTCAATCATTTCATATGTATTTTGATAAGTGCCTTTTATCACAATGTCTTCTCAAGTTCTAACTATACTTTACATATCCCTTCATTCTACCCATCCATCTACTAATCTCTAATGCACTAGTACCCTTTTTTGTTATTTTCTCCCCACGTTCCGCCCTCTTTCTTCTCTTCCTTCTTTCCGTGTGAACGTATCTGGCTCCAAATTGCTAATTGCAATACATATATATTTGTCTATTCATTCTAGGTTGATCCTTCCTCCCCTTAATTGCTTACAGTATTCATTGGCTGTATATTCTATTTCTACTCCCCTCATTCCTCATGTGCTCACGCAAAACCTATAACTACACTGTGAGGCTGTTGTGTGAACAAAGCAAGGGAGTACTACATGGTTTAAAATTAAGAAGGGAGTGCGTCAGAGTTGTATTCTCTCTCCATACCTATTCAGTCTGTATACTGAGCAAATTACTTGAGAAACTGTACTCTATGAAGAGGAATGTAGTATCAGGATCGGAAGGAGACTCATCAATAACCCACATTATGCAGATGACAACCTTGCTTGCTGAAAGTGAGGAGGACTTGAAGCATTTGCTGCAGAAGATCAGACTATAGCCGTCACTATGTATTACATCTCAGCATTCAGAAAGCACTGTTATTCACAGGGTTTTTGAGGGCCTGTCCACCATGAGTGGCTCTGGTGGTATTTGATATACTAGTGACATAGATTTCAGCATTGAAGCAACAAGCAAGCCACTGTAGTATGGCAAACTGACAGACATGTGGTAGAAAAAATACTAGACTAGAGCAAATTGCTGCCATTGGTTCTTCTTCATATATTACCTCCTGAAATCCATTGGTTTTGTAAATTATATGTCAACAAAATCCAAGGAATACTGCCTTTGCTTATACCATTTTCCAAAAAAGTTATCTTAATTAAACAGTTTTTTAGTTTATATTTCATGTTGTTGTTGTTGTTATGTGCCGTCGAGTCGCTTGCAACTCATAGCGACCCTATGTACAAAAGCCCTAAACTCCGCTCTGTCCTGTGCCAATCGTACTGTCTCTGACACTCCCATC
>NW_006400128.1:154841-175821 GCF_000299155.1 Elephantulus edwardii
GTCCTTGACACTCTGCAGCAGGCGCTTCAGGTCCTCTTCAGTTTCAGCAAGCAGGGTTGTGTCATCCACATAACGCAGATTGTTGATAAATCATCCACAACTCTTGACCCCACATTTTTCCTCATAGAGCCCAAGGCTCCAGGAATAGATGGTATACCAATTGACATATTTCAGTTAACAGATACTGCCCTGGACGTGCTTACCAAGTTGTGCTAAGAAATCTGGAGAACGACCACTTGGCCAACTGACTGGAAGAGATCTATATTTGTTCCTATCCCAAAGAAAGTTAACCCAACTGGATGTGGAAACTACAGTACAATCTCACTGATTTCACATGTAAGCAAGATTTTACTGACGATTATCCAAATACGACTGGAACAGCACATCAACAGAGAACTACCAGAAGTCCAGGCTGGGTTTAGAAGGGGTTGTGGTACTAGAGATATTGTAGCTGATCTTGGCTGAAAGCAGGAAATACCAGAGCAATGTCTATCTGTGTTTCATTGACTATGCAAAGGCATTTGACTGTGTAGATCATGACAAACTATGGCTGACTCTGAGAAGAATAGGAATCCCAGAACACTTGATCGTTCTAATGCGAAACTTATACTTGGACCAGGAGGCAGTCGTCAGAACAGAGCAAGGGAACACTGCATGCTTCAAAATTGGGAAGGGCGTACGCCAGGGATGCATCCTATCTCCTTATATTTCATATCACCTTTTATTTTATGTCACTGATTTTGTTTCCTGATCTAAATCTTGAATTAGTAGAGTATGAAATGTTGGAGTAATTTGTGAAAAGAGGTGGCATGTAAGAATAATTTCTTCTCTAGGGTGATCTGGTGGCCTAGTGGCAAGAAGCTGCACTGCAATCCCAGTGGTGCGTGGGTTTGAATCCTCCAGATGCTCTGCTGGAGAAGGAGGGACAGTCTCCTCCTATACCAGTCAGATGCAATTTGATGGTACATGCACAAAAATTAATAAAATAAAAAAAATTTAAAAAGATAATATTTTTTACTCTTTTAAAATTTTAGTATGCTTGTTTATAAGCCTGTTTCAAATACTTGGTCAATTCCAAAGGCACCTATGCCTGCATATATCTTTAACTTAGGGATTTGTGTTATTTTGTGCTTCTTTTGTAAAGACGGAATTGTTTCATGTTTCTTGAATGTGGCATGATCATTGATATAATCCTGTGATTTATAATTTCACTAAACTTACTTATGAAATTTCTTTCCAAAAGGTTTCACTGGAAGAAAAAAATGCAACTATTGTTTATGATCCTAAACTACACACTCCACAGACCCTACAGGAAGCAATTTATGACATGGGCTTTGATACTTTTGTCCCCAGTCTCAACCCTCTTCCTGTTTTTACTGACACCGTGTTTCTGACTGTTAATCCTTCTTTTGCTCCACCATGGGACTATATCCAAAATACATTGCTTAACACCAAGGGTGTGACAGACATTAAAATTTCCCGTCAGCAAAGAACTGCAGTGGTGACAATAATCCCTTCTGTAGTAAGCGCCAGTCAGATATTAAAACTGCTTCCAGGTATGAGCTTAGACATTGAAACTGTGGAGAAAAAGTCAGTAACCTGGGAAGGTTACAGTATGACTCAAGCAAATGAAATCATGCTGAAACTGAAAGTGGAAGGGATGACCTGTCATTCATGCACTAGCACCATTGAAGGAAAAATTGGGAAACTGCAAGGTATTCAGCGAATTAAAGGTAAATATCTGATTTTGTTTGCTTGTTTGTTTTTGCTTAGTTTTCCATTTTAGCCTTTTAACATTTTTATTTTTATTTCCCATTTTATTGTTATTTTTTACATGAAAAGATTTTTCATTCATATATACATTCCTTATTCACGCTGTTATATAACAATCATTTCCGTACATTGTCTCTTATTAAATTAATCATCATTGATCTGTACCCCTTATCCCATCTTTTTCAGTTCCAACTGAATCTTGTCTAATTCCTTCTTTCCACCCACATCCATCAGCCTTTTAACTTTTTCCCCCCTTAAGCATGACTTTTAGAACAATAGGACTTAAATAGTACTTTGTTGTAGTTTGATGTACATTAAAGTTAATTTCATTAAAGGTTACACAAGTGTCAGATTGAAAGTTAGTGTAAAAACCTGCTGAATTATGATTTGTGGATTTCAAATTTCTTAACAAAATGTGCATAAGATTCTCTTTGCGTTTTACATATCTTTAGTCAAGTATGCATAAACTTGGATAACATAGTTCCAGTTTTCATCTATTCACTTTTCTTCAGTCTATATTAATGGCACCAGTGCCCTGGTATCATGGTGGTTCAGCCAATTGACTATTAATCAAAATGTTGACAGTTTGAACCCACCAGCTGCTCTGTGGAGGAAAGATGAAGTGATCTGTTTAAATAAAGATTTACAGCCTTAAAAATACTATGGGGCAGTTCTGCATATATATGCCCTTACTTATAGGGTCATTTTTGTGTATTATTTACTTGAAACAGACCCATAGCTAACTCTCCAGCAGTTTTTCAAAGGCACTAAGTTACACAGGAAGAGATTTCCCATATTTTTACCACAGAGCAGCTGGTGGATTGGAACAGCATGCCTTGGAGTTGGTAGTGTACCTTCTTACCACTATGCCTCCAGAGAATGAGGACAACAATGAGGGACAGTTCAGTGATACAGAAAACAGTAAATGCTGGTGAGTATAGAGAGAGAATGGACCTCTTATATACTGCTAGTAGGGATATAAAATGGTACATTTGTTGCGAGAAGCAGTTAGACACTTCCTTAAGAAGTTGGGAATCCAAATAACATTTGATCCTTCAATCTCACTTTAGTGTGTATACTGAAGAGATAAGAACTGTGCCTTCTGAGATTTGAAACCAGGTCTCTGGTAACATAGTCCAAGGCATGCTGTGCTGGTATCAAAAAGGCCATACATCTTAGGCAATTTGAATCCACAAGTGTGTCTGTAAGAAAAAGATGTTCAGTCTCCTTTTGTTAAGATTTACAACCTCAGAAACCCAGTGGAGAGTCGATATGAGTTGGAACCCACTACATGGCAGTGAATGATGCTTGTTGCAATATTATTGACAGTAGCAGAGATGGATGGAACTATACCAGTTGCTCATCACCAAATGAATTGATGTATATACAATGGAATACAGTGCAACACTATAAAGAGTAAGGAAGAATTTGCAAAACACTTTATAGTATGGATGAATCTAGAAGACATTGTGCTTAGTGTATACTAAGTCAGTTATGAGAGAACAAATATTATGTTAGTCTGCTATTATTTAAAAAATGAAAAGATTTATACTAAGAAAGAAATATGATAACCATTGATGATAACTAGGGGTGAGAGTGGAGGGAGATAAGAGAAAATTATTGCTATGAAGTTGAAACTGACTTAGAACTGACCCTTCAGTGGATTTTTGAGGTGGTAAATTGCATGGCAGGAGATTCCCTTTCCTTTTTCTAGGGTCTCAGCCATCAGAGCCCACTTAAATCAATAATAAATACTTATAAATTTGGATGAAGGGAAAGGCAGTATACAATATCATCAGTACAATATCATCAAAGAAAGAGAAAACCAGAGAAGTATACCTGCAGGAAATATATGGTTACAATGTAGGTATTGTAATAACTGTCATGAAGAAATATGAATGGTTGAATGGAAGATGCATTTGCTATGTAAATTGTCACTAAAACATAAGAGAAAAAAGAATGAAAGATTAATAATTATTTGTACTATTTATTTGGTGTATAGAATGTTTTTCACCGAACCAGGCATAATTGAATGAAATGACTATTTTTCTTTTTTTTAAATAGTCTCCGTGGACAACCAAGAAGCTACTGTTATTTATCAACCTCATCTTATTACAGTAGAAGAAATAAAAAAGCAGTTTGAATCTGTAGGCTTCCAAGCATTCATCAAAAACCAGCCGAAATACCTTACACTGGGAGCTATTGATATAGATCGTCTAAAGAACACACCTGTCAGATCCTCAGAAGGATCACAGCAGAGAAGTCTGTCATATACCAGTGATTCAACAGCCACTTTTATCATAGATGGCATGCATTGTAAATCATGTGTGTCAGATATTGAAAGTACTTTGTCTACACTCCAGTATGTAAGCAACATTGTCATTTCTTTAGAGAATAAGTCTGCCATTGTAAAATACAATGCAAGCTCAGTCAGTCTAGAAACCCTTAGAAAGTCAATAGAGGCAATATCACCAGGAAAATATAATGTTAGTATTACAAGCAATGTTGAGAATACTGCAAGCTCTCCTGTCAGCTCATCTCTTCAACAAACTCCTTTCAGCATAGTTAACCAGCCTCTGACTAAAGAAACTGTGATAAACATTGGTGGCATGACTTGTAATTCTTGTGTGCAGTGTATTGAGGGTGTCGTATCAAAAAAGGCAGGTGTAAAATGCATTCAAGTCTCCCTTGAAAATAACAATGGAATTGTTGAGTATGATCCTCTACTGATCTCTCCAGAAACCTTGAGAGAAGCAATAGAAAACATGGGATTTGATGCTACCTTATCAGGTAATTATTTTTTTTTTGTTTCCTTTAACACTCATTTCTAGTATTCTGATTCTGTGGCCTTTATTATGGGAGAATGAATCAGTTTCACTTTTTGTAAGTAACTCCTATGGATATGTGGTTGTTGTTATGTGCTGCCAAATTGCCTGTGACTCATAGCAACCCCTATGTACAACAGCCCTAAATCCTACTCTATCATGTGCCAATCTTATTGTCTCTGACACACCCACCCCCATTACCCTGATTGATTACAATGAATCAATCCATCTCATCGAAGGTCTTCCTCTCCTGCACTGTCCCTCCACCCTCCCAAGCATGAAGTCCCTCTCCAAGGACTGGTCCTGCCTTGCAACATGTCCAAAGTATATCAGAATCCTTACCTCCAAGGAGCAGCCTGGCTTAACCCTCTCCAGGAGGAACCTGAGATATATATAAAGATAGACAAGATTACAAAGTTTACATTACTGTTTATAATATTTAATAAGCCCTAGAAACAAATGAGTGGTGGTGTATCACTATCTTGTGAATTCATTAAAAATTAGAAGTTTAAAAGTCTTTAGATGGCACAGTTAAGCTGTTAACTAAGTAAAATAAAAAAGTTACTGGTTTGAGCACACCCACAGGCATGCCAGAAAATAGGCTTGGCAGTTTGCTTATGAAAGGCTATAATGTAGAAAATTCCAGGGAGCACTTCTACTTTGCACACATGGTGTTGTCATGACTTGTAATTTACTTGATGGTAACAAACGACAATGTCTTTGAAAGTATCTGCGATATTTTGTTAAAAGGAAGAAAAGCTATATATTTGATAAAATATTTATACACACACAACATAAACAGATGTATTATCTATGTACACGAATAAAAATGTTTATTTGTAGGACATGAACCAAAATTTTAATAGTAGTTCATCCTGGGTGATGCAGAAGTTAAAGTCCTTAATTGCTAACTGAATCTTGGCTGGTTTGAACTCAGTGGCTATACCAAGGGAAATGATGTAACAAAGAATATAATCTTGGAAACTCTAATGGCAGTTGCACTCTGTCCTATGGTACTATTGAATCAGAATCAACTTGATGGCAGTGAGTTTTGTTGATCACTGGGTGCTAGAGTAAAGGTGATTTTTATATATTAGTTTGTATAATGCTCAAACAATTGTAGAATCATAACCAACTCATAGCTGACCCTGCAGGGCAGTTTGCATAAAAAGAGATTGCTCACCTTTCTCCTGCATAGCCACTAGTGGATTCAACCACCTGAGCGACGTGGCAACACAACTCCCTACAAATTACACTAACACGCCTTCTGATTTACATAATACTCAACCCAAACTCATCACCCTTGAGTTGGAAATGACTCATGGCAGAACCGACATTGGATTTTTGAAGCTATAAGTTACATAGAAAGAGATTTGCCCATCTTTCTTCTTTGGACTGCTGTTGAATTTGAACTGCCAGAGATTAATATTACAACTTCCTACGGACTGTGCCACCAAAGCTCCCTTTATACAATTGTTTTTGTTGTTAGTTACTTTTGAGTCAATTATGACCCATGTTGTTGTTGTTAGGTGCCATTGAATGTGACTTACAGTGACCCTATTAACAGCCAACCTGAAACCTGCCCTATCCTGTGCCATCTTCATAATCTCTGACACAGCACAGCCCATTGCTGAACTCACCGTGTCAGGTTATCTCATTGAGAATCTTCCTCTCCTTCATCAACTCTCCATCATTCCAAGCATAATGTTCCTTTCCAAGGAATAGCCTCACCTAGCTTAATGTACATAGTATGAAAGACAAAGCTTTGCCATCTTTGCCTACAAAGAGCACACTGGCTGCACTTTTTTCCAAAACACACCTGCTTGTTCTTTTGACAATCCACAGGATATTTTGTACTCTTCTCCAGTATCACAACTCAAAGGCATCAATAATTATTCTGTCATCCTTACTCATTGTCCAGCTCTCTGTTGTGTAGCAGGTGATTGAGGAGACCATGGCCTGGATCAGATGCTCCTTACTCTTCAAACTGACATCATTGCTCTTCAGCATTTTGGAGAGGTCTCGACAACAGATTTACCCAATACAATGCGTCTCCTGATTTCTTGACTGCTGATACTGGAGTATTGATTGTTGATCCAAGCAGGATTAAATCACTGACCACTTCAGTCCTTTGACCATGTATCATAATGTTAACTGTTGGTTCTCTGGTGAGGACCTTTGTTTTCCTGGTGTTGAAATGTAATTCATACTGAAGACTGTAGTCCTTGATCTTCTGCAGCATGCATTTCATATCCTCCTCACTTTCAGCAAGCAAAGTTGTGTCATCAACGTAATGCAGGTTGTTGATGAGTCTTCCTCCAATCTTGACGTCACATTCTTCTTCATAGAGTCTGGCTTCTCAGATGATTTACTCAGCATACAGATTCAACATGTATGGAGACAGGATACAAGCCTGAAGAACACCCTTTCTGATTTTTTTTTCACCCTTTCTGATTTTAAACCATGTAACCCTTGCTCTGTTCAGACAACTTCTTGTCTTATGATTAAGTGTTCTGGGATCACCATTCTTCTCAATGTTAGTCGTAATTTGTTATGATCCACACAGTCAGATGCTTTTGCACAGTCAATAAAACAGAGATAGTCATTATTATGGTATTCTGTACTTTCAGCCGGTATCCATCTGACATCAACAATGATGTTGCTGGTGCCAAAGCCTCTTTTAAAATGTACTTGAACTTCTGGTTTCTCCAAATTTCTAGCTGTCCTCCAGATTTCCTGGCATAAAATGGTGAACACATCCAGGGCTGCATCAGTTAAATGTCAGTTAATATCTCATTGATTTCCTGGGGCTATTTTTTTTTTTGCCAGTGCCTTTAGTGCAGCTTACACTTCATCTTTCATCACCATTGGCTCTTGTTCATATAGTACTTACTGAAATTTTTCAGTGTCAACTAATTATTGTTGGTACAACAGTTTTATATGTTCTTTCCTTCTTCTTTTGATGCTTTTTGGATCATTCAAGATTGTGCCCATAGCATCTCTCATTATTGCAATTTGAGGCTTGAATTTGTTTTTTAGTTCTTTCAGCCTGAGAAATGCTTTTTATTCTCTTATTCCAATTCTTTTTATTATAGTATCTTATTTTATCTTCTTGAGTTACCCTTTTAAATCTTCTGTTCAGCTATTTTACCCTGGCATCCCTTCCTTTTCTTTCAGCTTCTCAATGCTATAATGCCATTTTCATAGTCTTTTCTGACATCCCTTTTTTATTTTTCTTTCTTCAACTTTTTTGCATCGACTATTTACTCTCTTCATGGATGATATCTTTGATGTCCTTCCACAGTTCCTCTGGTCTTTGACCATTCTTGTTCAATGCTTTATATCTGTTCTTGGAATGATTCTTTTTTTAGTGATACTTTTATTTTCTTTTTTTAAAAAAAAGATTCTTATTTTATTCGACACTTAAGATTGAGTTAGAAGGCAACTTTTTAAAAAAAAATTTTATTATTTTTTGTGCATTGTACTGTCAAGTCATATCTGACTGGTACAGGAGGAGATTTTATTTTATTTTTGTTGTGTGCCATCAGGTCATATCTGACTGGCACAGGAGGAGACTGGCCATCCTTTTCCAGTGGAGCATCTCGTGGATTTGAACCATGTGCCTTCAGTATTACAGCATAGCTTCTTGCCTCTAGGCCACTGGAGCTCCCTCTTGGGATGATTCTTAAATTCAACTTTAATAGATTCAAGGTTGGGTTTGGGTTTTTTTTTCATGTGGACTAGATTTAATTTTCTTCATCTTCATATGAACTTGCACATGAGTAATTGATGGTCTGTTCCACAATTGGTACCTGATCCCATTTTGACTATAAATATTGAGCTTCTCCAATGATTCTATCTGCAAATATAGTTAATCTGATTTTTGTGCAAATCCATTATGTGAGGTTCATGTGAAAAGTTGCCATTTCTTTTTTAGAAAAAGAGATATTTTTTTTAAATCATTGAGCACAAAAAGTTTGATCATTCAATCTCTGACCTCATTTCTGTCACCAAGTCTATTCTTTGTAACTACTGTACCTTCCTCATGGTTTCCAACTTTTGTTTTCCAGTCACCAATAATTATTAAATTTCGTAGAAACCGTTAGTCTCCTTATTTTGGCATATAATTGTTGTTGGTGCTTATGATTGAATAATAATTGTATTAAAAAGTCTTCCTCATATGTGTATAGATAATATGCTATCACTTATATAGCATTATATTTCAGGATGGACTTTGAAATTGCCTTTTTAAATTATGAAACTAACATCATTCTTCCTTAGTTTTTTATTCTCAGCATAGTAGATCATGTGATTTTCTGATTAGAATTTACCCATGCTTTAAAAAATATAAATAAAAACCAACAAAGTACCCCAAGCTTGTACAATTCAAGTCATTGATGTCTAGAATGTCAATATTTATGCTTTCCATTTAAATTTTGACAACTTCCATTTTTTCTACCTTCATACGTAGTACATTTTTATGTTCCAAGTATTAATGGCAGTTTGCAACCATTTGTACTCAGGCTTTTTTCCTCTCCATATTTTTCTTTTTAATATTTTTTTCATTAATTTTATTGAAAGTTACAGAGACTTTGGATTTCCATTCATTCATTTTTGCATGTACTCACTTTTGAGTGATTCCCAATCTGCTCTCAATGTCTAATACTATAATTATCCACGTTCCTCTGTTCTTAGGGTTTTCAAAGTCCCGTTGTTTCAGAAATGGATAGCCAATCCTTCTTTCTTTTTCATGTTGTTAGGTGCCATTGATTATGACCCAGAGTGATCCTATGAACAACAGATCTGAACCTAATCCTATCCTGTGCCTTCCTGACACTCTAGAACCCGTTGTGGAAGTCATGGTATCAATCCATTGGGTTGAGGGTCTTCCTCCCTTTATCAGCCTTCTGCATTTGCAAGCATGATGCCCCTCTCCAAGGAATAACCTCTGCTAGCAACGTGCCTGAAGTATGTGAGACAAAGCTGCATTATCTTTGCCCTCAAGGAGTACTCTGGCTGCTCCTTCTCCAAGATATATTTCTTTGTTCTTTAGGGAGTTCATGGGATGTTCACTACTCTTCTCCAACACCATAGCTCAAAAGCATTAATTCTTCTGTCATGCAGATGCATAGCAAGTGATCTGAAAGACCATGGCCTAAATCAGATGCACTTTAGTCCTCAAACTAACGTGATTGCTCCCCATAAATTTGGAGATTTTCCTGACTGCAGACTCCTGACCTTCAGATTGCTGGTACCAAGGGTGTTGATTGTGGATCCAAGTAAGATGAAGTTACTGATTGTTTAAATCTTTTCTCCATCTATCATGATGTTACCTATCAGTCCAATGGTAAGAATTTTTGTTGATGTTGAGATACAATCCATATTGAAGGCTGTATTCTTTGATCTTCTGCAACAAGTGCTTTTAGTCCTTCTCACTTTCAATAAGCAAGATTGGAGAGAGGATATAACCCTGTTGTACTCCAATCTTAATTTTTTTTTGGCCTGTTTTTGTTTTTACTGGAGGCTTAGGTGGCACATGACAGTTCATAAAATGGCTTCAGAGCTGGGGAACAGAGGGGAAACAAAAAATAAACTGGAGTGGGAAAGAAAAACAACCAGGGAGAGGTAAGAGCTGGCTGGTTCCTTCTCAGCCTTTAATTTTAAACCATGTAGTGTTCCCTTGTTCTGTTCACACAATAGCCTACTGGTTCAGGTACAAGTTTCACATAAACACAATTAAGTGCTCTAGGATTCCAGTTCTTCTCAATGTTAGCCATAACTTGTTATGATCCACAGAGTCAAATGCTTTTTGCATAGTCAATATACAATAAATAGATATTATTCCGGTATTCTTTCAGCCAGAATCCATCTGCCATCAGCAGTAATATCCCTGGTGTGATAAACTCTTTTAAATCCTGCTTGAACTTCTGGTAGTTCCCTGTTGTTGTTGTTGTTAAGGTCTATCTAGTCGTAGAGGACTCATAGCGGCCCTATGAATGAAGGACTTGAACACTTGTATAACTTTCATTATTTCTCCAAATTAATAGTTTCTGGAGACAGGCTATTTTGGAAGTGGATGCCACTCCTGCTTCCAACTGGTTTTATACAATTCTAGCCTTTTTTTGAATAATCAATGTACTTTTCTAATTGATTTTGGATTATCTTCAGTAGTATTTTGAGTGTTGTTGTTGTTATTTGCCATCAACTTGACTGTGACAACAGCCCTAGACCCTTCTCTACCCTGTGCCAGTCTTACTCCCCCAAACCCCATGTCAGTTCCATTTTACAACAGTATATGTCCTTTTGTGACTGAGATATTTCACTCAGCATAATGTCCTGTAGGGTCACCCATTTTGTATAATATTTAATGAATTCTTTGTCAGAGCAATGTATTATTCCATTGTGTGAATATACCATAACTTCTCTATTCATTTGTTTGTTGTTGGGACTTAGGTTGTTTCCAGCTCTTTCCTATTGTGAACGAAGCCGCGATAAACATGGGTGTGCATATATCTGCTTGGGTGACAGTTCTGGTTTATTTAGGGTATATTCCCAGGAATGGAATTGCTGGGTCAAATGGTATTTCTATTTGCCACTTTTTGAGAAAGTGCCATATTGCCTTCCATAGTGGTTACACCATTTTACACTCCCACCAGCAGTTAATAAGTGTTCCAGTTTATCCACAACCTCGGTAGCATTTGTTGTTTGCTGTTCTGTTAAATTTTGCTATTCTTACTGGGGTTCAAGGTACTGTTTTAAATATTCTCTTGCTTTGACTTGTTTTCCTTTTGTTTTGACTTCTCAATGCTCTAGTACAATTATCAGAATCTCTTCTGACATCCTTTCAGTTTTTTCTTTCTCCTCCATGTTTGTAATGACCTTTTGCTCTCTTAATGGATGATATCCTTGATTTTATCCCACAATTCATCTGTTCTTCGATCACTGGTGTTCAATGCTTCAAACTTATTTTTAAGATTATTTTGAAATTCAGGTAGAATTGACTCAAGAGCATATACTGTTTTTCGTGAACTTGTTTTAATTTTCTTCAGCCTCAATTTGAGCACATACATAATAATTGATGGTCTGACCACAGTCCACCCCTGGCCTAGTTTTGACAGGTGATTTTGAGCTTCTCCAATGATTCCTTCCATAGATTCAGTCAATCTGATTCCTATGCAGTCCATCAGGTTAGGTACATGTGTAACGTTGCTATACAGATAAGTGCTATACTAATAGGAGCAACTAATAATACCCAGTTCCTATAAACTAATTGTTAATGAAGCCAGTGGAATTCTGGGAGTATTCATGTTACCTGACCAGGAAGATTAGAAGGTGGTTTCAGATCCTGTTAGGTGTGAAGCTATGGGGTTCCTGATGCTGCACACAAACAGATGCTGCCCTGGATGTGATCACGAGGTTTTGCCAAGAAATCTGAAAGACTACTACCTGTCCAGCTGACTGGAAGAGATCCATATTTATTCCCATTCTAAAAAATTGGACCGATAGAATGTGGAAATTATCAAACAATAGCACTAATATCACATGTAAGTAAAATCCTGCTAAAAATTATCCAGAAACAACTGGAACAGTACATTAACAGAGAAGTACCAGAAGTACAGGCTGGGTTTAGAACAAATCGTGCAATAGAGGCATTATTGCCAATGTCAGATAGTCTTAGCAGAAAGCAAAAAGTACCAGAGAAATGTCTATCTGTGTTTCATTGACTATGCAAAGGCGTTTGACTGTGTGGATTATAACAAATTGTGGCTTGCCTTGAGGAGGAATGGAAATCTCAGAACACTTGATTGTACTTAGTGAAACTTATACTTGAACCAGGAGGCTGTCATCAGAACAGGAATGGAAAAACAATGCATGGTTCAAAATCAGGAAAGGAATGTGTCAGAGATGCATCCTGTCTCCATACCTTTTCAGTCATAAGCAGAACAGATTACTCAGAAAGCTGGGCTTTTTGAGAAGGAATGTGGCATCAGATATGGAGGAAGACTCAATAACCTACATTATGCAGATGACACAACCTTGCTTGCTGAAATTGAGGCGGACCTAAAGTGCTTGCTGCGGAAGTGTAAGGACTCCATTTTTTAATATGGATTGAAGCTCACCATCAAGGAGACAAAAATTCTCACCACTGGGCCAATTGGCAGCACCAGGATGGATTGCGAAGGGATTGAGGTTGTTAACTATTACAGCTTGCTCGGCTCCACAGTTAACACTCTTGGCACCAGAAGTCAGAAAATCAAAAGACAAATTTCACTGGAAAAATCTGCTCTCCAGAGTACTGAAAAGCAATGATGTCAGTCTAGACTCTAAGATGAGCCTGATCCAGGCCTTGGTCTTTGCAGTTACTTGCTATGCATGAGAGAGCTGGACAGTGACTATGGATGAGAGAAGAATCGATGCCTTTGAATTTTGGCACTGGAGTGGTCTTGAACATACCGTAAACTGCCAAGAAAACAAATAGGTCTGTTTCACAGAGA
This sequence comes from Elephantulus edwardii, assembly GCF_000299155.1. Lineage (NCBI taxonomy): Eukaryota > Metazoa > Chordata > Mammalia > Macroscelidea > Macroscelididae > Elephantulus > Elephantulus edwardii. The sequence continues at coordinate 167,935 of NW_006400128.1, forward strand.
GTGAAACCAAGTTTCTCCTTACTGGCTAGTATTTTGAAGCTGTCTCATACTTTGGGTCGGTGGTGAGGAGGGACCACCATCACGTCCCAAAGGGTAGAGGGACAACCCAGGAGAGGAATATCCTGGATGAGATGCATGATGCATTGATACAGTAACTTAGAGAATGGAGTAGCTATGCAGGAGTCAGTGAGACTGACTCAGGACAGGACAGACTTCAGAGGTGTTGTACATAGGGTTGCTATGAATCACATGCAACTCAAAGGCACATAGCAACAACATTCCTATACACATCTAACATTAAAGTAATTGACTATATAAAATCATTGCCCAAATACTGAACTGACAGATAAGTGTTATGCTTAAAAAAGGAAAGTATAGAGACAACCAGGCATATAAATATCATGGCGTAGGACAATTTTTTCAGGTCACATTTGAGGCCCTTGGTGGCACAAGAGAATATGGTTCTGTATTTGGGTATTGACGCAGACAGTGGTACAGTTGGATCTGTGATCCTAATAAACAACAGACCTGAACTCTGTCCTATCCTGCACCATCCTATCATCTCTGATGAAACATTTGAGCCCATTGCTGCAGTCACTGTGTCAGTCCATCTCATAAAAAGTCTTTCTCTCTTGCAGTGACCTTACACTTTTCCATACATGATATTACCAATTAATAGCCTCTCTTAGCAATATGCCTAAAGTATGAAAGATAATTTTAATCATCTTTGCCAATAAGGATCATGCTTGCTGCTCTATTTCCAAGACATATCTGTTCTCTTTGCAGTCCATGGCAGTACTCTTCTGTAATACTACAACTCCAAGGCATTGATTTTTCTGTCATCCATTTCAATAACAAACTCTAAGATACACAGCAAGTGACTGAAAAGATCATATCCCGAACCAGGTACACATTAGTCTTCAAACTGACATAATTGATCTTCAGTAATTTAGAGACTTCCCTGAGAGCAAACATGCCCAATGCAATACATCTCCTGTTCTCTTGACTGCTTGTACCAAGGCTGTTGATTGTTGATCCAAGTACGATCAAATAATTTATATTTTCAATCCTGTCTCCATCTAACATGATGGGCCTATTGGCCCATTGGTGAAGACTTTTATTTTCTTTTTTTTTTTTTTTTTAGTATATGTGCTGCCGAAGCAAGCACGACTTTTATTTTCTTGATGTTGAGATGTAATCCCTATTGAAAGCTGTAGTCCTTGATCTTCAGCAAGCATTTCATATCCTTCTCACTTTGAACAAGCAAAGTTGTGTATTCCTCATATCTGAAGTTGTTGAAGAGTTTTCCTGTGACCCTTAAGCAATAATCCTCTTCATAAAGTCCATATTTAGGAATGATTTGCTCAGCCTACAGGTTGAATAGATATGGAGACTGCAACTTTGACACAGCTCTTCCTGATTTTTTACCATGCTGTTTTTACTTTTTTCGTATCAGAAAACTTCTTGGTTTAGGTATAGATTCTGTATGAGTACAATTATGTGTTCTGGGATCCTCATTTTGCTCAGTGTTAGGCATACTTTTTTTATGATTCACACAGTCAAATGCCTTTGCACAGTCAATAAAAGAGAGAGAGACATTCTTCTGGTATTCTCCGCTTTCTTTCTAGATCCATCTGATATCAGCAGTGATATTCCTGGTGCTGCATCCTCTTCTAAACCATACTTAAACTTCTGGCATTTCCCTGTCAAAATACCATTCTAACTGGTTTTGAATGATGTTTGGCAATATTTTACTTCCATGTATTCTTAGTGATATTTTTGCATAATTTCCACATTCCCTTAGCTCATCTTTCTTGGAAATGGGAACAAATATGGATCTTTTCCATTCTGTTGACCCAGGAAGATGTCCTCCAAATTTCCTGTCATAGACTGTTCACCATGTTTAGGGTTGCATCTGGTAGTTAAAACGTATAAATTGCAATCCAGACCATCAACTTTGGGGCTTTATTTTTTTGTCAGTATCTTTAGTGCACCTTGAATGTCTTCCTTTGTTCCCATGGGCTCTTGTTCGTGTGGTACTTTCTGAAATTTTTCATTATAGACCAGTTCTTTTTGGTACAGTGATTATGTGTATCTTTCTTTCTTTCTTTCTATCCTGAAATACACTGTTGTGAGTGATACAATAATAGCCATATGCATAGAGGGAAGACCCATTAACATGACTATTATTTAAATACATGCTCCTACATCTAGAGCCAAAGAGAAAGAAATTGAGAATTTTTACCAAATCTCGTAATCCAAAATTGACTGAATATGTAATCAGGATGCATTAATGATAATTGGTGACTGGAATGCAAAAGTAGGAAGCAGTGAAGAAGGAATAATAGTTGGAAAATATAGGATTAGTGATAGAAGTGAGATAGAACGAGAATGATGGAATTCTGCATTTACAGTGATTTATTCATTCCAAATACCTTCTTTAAAAGAGACAGACGACAACTTTACACATGGATCTCACCTGTAGTGCTGCATAGAAATCAGATTGACTACATTTGTGGAAGAAATCTTTGGATAGGCCCAACATTGGTTGTTAAAACTAGGCCAGGAGTGGACTGTGGATAAGACCATTAATTAGTCATATGCAAGTTCAGATTGAGGCAGGAGAAAATGAAAATAAGTCCACAGGAACCGAGATATGATCTTGAATCAATTCCATCTGAATTTCAAGATCGTCTCAAGAATAGGTTTGAGGCATTGAATACCAATGATTGAAGACCAGATGAATTATGGGATGATATAAAAGATATCTTCCATGAAGAAAGCAAAGGGTCATTACAGACAAAGGAGAAACAAAAAATCGAAATGGATGTCAGAAGAGACTCTAAAGATAGCTCTGGGGTATTGAGAAGCCAAAACAAAAGGAAAACATGTTGAAGTGAAAAAGCTAAATAGAAGATTTCAAAGGACAGGTTGGGAGGATAAACGAAAGTATTATAATGGAATATGCAGAGAGCTGCTGTTTCAGCAAGTTAAAACCGACACATTGCTGACCCTCCAGTGGGTTTTCAGAGGCAGTAATCACACAGGAGAGGATTGTCCATCCTTCTTCCATCCTTTGTCACTCTTAAATTTTGAATCAAAACTTACCCTTGTGGCTTAACTTTCAGCTAAAGAAATAGATGAATATATAAAAAGAACAATACCAGGGAGGCCCTCATTTCATAGAATAATCAACCACAATGGTTTGGACAGAAAGATTAGTGGAAATAAGGAGCAAAAAGAGGAAGTTGAGTGAGTATAAATTTATTTTGTGCATTGTAATGAATATATTAAAATGTATGAATATTTTAATGAAAGATAATTATCTTTGTAAACTGTTACTCATCTCACAATAAAACATTAACATGGGAGCAGTACAGAGTAAGTCCTTTAGAATCAATGTTCCTATGCTGAGAACCTTCTACACCCAAGAGACAAAAAGAAATATAATACCAGAGATAGTGCAAGATAGTGAGAAATGAAAGCATATGTAATAAGGAAATATATGGCAGTAGAAGAATCAGGAAACATGCACAAGAGAGTGTTGGAGGCCTACCAATCCACAGAGCAAGGCAGCTATAGTGAGTACGCAATTCAGGGATTGAAAGAGTTGAACACCTTTATGCTGAAAGTTTCCTGGTGGAGTGGAGTACCTTTAGGCACTTATCAAAGGAGAGAAAGAACTTTATAACACTTTTACAGCCAAGAAGGAAAGGTCAGACCCAAGTGAAAACAGAGGCCAAAAGTGCAGGGCCCAGTCTGAGAATGAATCCCCAATGACAACAGAAAAGCCTAACCATAGACCAGTCGCAACAACAATAAGGGTCACTTAGGTCTTAGCAGCTATGATAGGCCAAGAAATGGTTGTCCTGATAGAAGAATTAAATTGTGAATTGTTCCTGTGGCTTTCAAGTTGAACCTGATCTTGAATTGTTAATTATTATTTATTAATTAAAAAAAGGAGAAGAACTTGTTTGGCATTTTTAAAGCTGAAAGAACTGAAAAACAAATTTCAACCTCCAGAAAACATCAAAAGAAGTTGGAAGGAATACTTGGAAATCACTGTACCAGTACAATTCATTGATATTGAAAAATTTCAGGAAATACCATATGAACAGGAGCCAGTACTAATGAAGGAAGAAGTAGAACCTGCATTGAAGGCATTGGGGAAAAAAATAAGGCCCCAGGAATCAAAGAGGTACCAATTGACTTGTTTCAATTAACAGATGCAGCCTTGGATGCACTCAGCTGTCTATGCCAGGAAATTTGGAGGACAGCTTTCTGGCCAAAAGATTGGAAGATTTCCATATTTGTTCCCATTCCCAAGAAAGGTGATCCAATCGACTCTGTGACCTATCAAACCATATCATTAATATCACATAGAAGGAAAATATTGCTCAAGATCATTAAAAAATGTCTAGAACAGCACATATATACAGAACTGCTACAAGTTCAAGCAGGACTTAGAAGATGCTGTGGCACACGGAATATCATTACTGATATCAGATGCATCCTGGCTCAAAGTTTGGAATATCAGAAGAATGTCTATTTGTGCTTTATTGACTATGCAAAGTATTTTGTCTGTGTAGATCATAACAAGTTGTAGCTGACATTAAGAAGAATGGGTATCCCAGAGCACTTAATTGTGCTCATACAGAACCTATACTTTGACCAGGAAGATGTTGTGTGTGCAGAGCAGGGGAACACTGCATTGTTTAAAACTGAGAAGAGAGTGCATTACAGTTGTATTCTGTCTCCATACCTATTCAATCTATATGCTAAGCAAATTATCTGAGAAGCTGGTCTCTGTGAAAAGGAGTGTGGCATCAGGATTGGAGGGAGACTCATCAATACCTTTTGTAATGCAGATGATATAACCTTGCTTGCTGAAAGTGAGGAGGACTAGAAGCACTTGTTGCAGAAGATCAAGGAATGCAGCCTTCAGTATCCATTGCAACTCAACGTCAAGAAATCAAAGTGTCATGATGGATGGAGAGAAGATTGAAACTTTCAACAGCTTCTTGTTGCTTGAATCTACAGTTAAAACCCTTGGTACTAGCACTCAGTTAATAAAGAGATGCATTGCACTGGGAAAATTTGCAATTAGAAACCTCACCGAATTATTCAGGAGTAATGATATAAGTTTGAGGATTAAGGTGTGTCTGATTCAGCCATAGTCTTTCTGATTACTTGTTATGCATCTGAGAACTGGACAACAAATAAAGATGACAGAAAAAGAATTGACACTTCTCAGCTGTGGTGGTGTCCCATGGTCGACCAAGGGAACAAGCAATTTTGTCTTGGAGAGTGTGCAGCCAGAGTGTTCTTTGGAGGCAAGAGTAATGAGGCTTCACCTCACATACTTTGGACATATTGCTAGGAGGTGCTATTCCTTGGAGAAGGACATGATACTGGGGAAGGTAGAAGGTCAGTGAATGAGAGGAAGACCCTCAACTAGGTGGATTGACACAGTGACTGTTACACTGGGCACTTGTGTATCAGGAAGTGTGAGGATGGTGCAGGATAGAACAGGGTTCAGATCTTTTGTTCACAGGATCACTGCAAGTCATATTCCACTCGATGGCACCTAAGAAACGTTTTATGTAGAGGGAGTCAGACAATTTTTTTCCCTATGTTTGGCTTCTTGTATTTAAGTGAAAAATTTTCGGATTTATATACATTGTATCGTATGCTATTCTTTTTAAAGACTTTATTAAAAGATATGTACCAACCACTAAAGCCAAAGAAGAAGAAATTCCCAACTTCTCTCAACTTTTGCTGTCTGAAATTGGTTGAACCTGAAATCAAGATACATTAATAATAATTAGGTACTAGGATGTGAAAGTTGGAAATAAATAAGAAGGGCTGTAGGTATAAAATACCTCTTTGGTGACAAAAATGAGCCTGGAGAAGAATGATAAACTTGTAAAATCAATGATTCTTTCATTGTAAATAGATATTTTATTGAGAATATATATATAAACATGGACTTCACCTGGTGAATAAGATTGACTACTTATGAGGAAAGGATTGATGCAGAAGCTCAATATCAGCCACAAAAATAGGACCAGAGGTTAAATGTGGAAAGATCAATTACCTCATGTACAAATTCAAATTAAAGTTGAATAAAATGAAAACAAGTCCACAAGAGCCAATATATGTACCTTGAATCTATCCCACTTGAATTATAAAACCATCTCAGGAGTAGTTGTCATGCACAGAATGCTGATGATCAATGACTAGATAAATTGTAGAATGGTATCATTCATGAAGAAAGCAAAGGAAAGAAAAAACCCAAAATGGATGTCAGAAGAGACTCATCATTGCACCAGAACATAGGCCAAAACAAAGGAAGAAATGCTGAAGTAAGATAAAAACAGAAGATTTTGAAGGACTGCTTGAGAAGACAGAACAAAGCATTTTAGTAAAATATGTAAAAAGCTAGGATTAGCAAATCAAAAATGAAGAACATGATTGGACTGAAGAACTGAAGAAAAATATTCAGGAGTCAAGTTGCAATACTGGTGGATTTATGGGTAAAATCTTTAATCGTGCAGAAAATGTCAACGGAAGATGTAAAAGATGCTTTGATGAAAGCTCCTTTGAATCCTTTTCCTTCTGAGGGGGAATAAAGAGGTAAAGAGTACACTGAATCACATTACTAAAATAATTAGTCAACACTGAAACATTTTAACAAGTAGCTTATGTTCAAGAACCAATGACCACAAGCTGCCCTTTGAAAGCTTTTGTTTAATGTCTTACTTAGGCATCTTTTCCCTTTGTTTTTGCTTCTTGACACTAGATAAATTTTCAGAATCTCTTTTGTTACCCATTCTGTTCTTTCTCTGTCATTGTAATGACCTTTTACTTTCTTGAAGGATGATGTCTTTGATTTCATTCCATAGCTCATCTTGTCTTTGGTCATTAGGTTCAGTGCTTCAAACCTATTTTTGAGATGGTTTTTAAACTCAAGTGGCATAGACTCAAGGTCATATTTCACAGTCAGCACCTGGCCTGGTTCTAAATCCTGATAATGAGCTTCTCTATCCATTTTTTTTCTGAAGGTGTAGTCAGTCTGATTCCTTTGAAGACCATCAGGTGAAGTCCATGTGTAAAATTGCCTGATGTGTGTTAAAGGTATTTATGACAAACAAATAATGGAATGGAGAAAATTAATCATTCTGTCTGTAGCCTCATTTCTACCACCAAGTCCCTAATTTTGAACTATCATTCCTTTTACTATTTTCCAACTTTTCAATACAGTCAGCAATTATTGTTAAAGCAACTTAAATACTTGTTTGATCAGTTTCGTACTCCAAAAGTTGGCAGAATTCCTTGATTTCCTCATCTTTGGTTTTAGCAGTTGGTGTGTATATTTGAAAAACAGTTGTATGAACAGATCTTCCCTGTACATATATGGATTATATCCTATTATTCACAGCATTGTATTTCAAGACAGTTCTTGTAACTGCCTTTTAAACTTAATCGAACACTATTCTTCATTTTTTCATTTCCAGTATGATTGATCATATATGATTGTATGACCCAGAGTGGCCAATGCCAATCTAATTTAACTCACTAATGTCTAGACTTTCTATATGTTCTAATTCCTTTTTGACACTTTCCAATTTTTCTAAATTCCTACTGCGAGGAGCTGGAGTCAGAAAATCAAAAGGGCCGAACTCGCTCAGCATTTCTTAAGCTCAATTAACTGAAGAACAAATTCAAACCTAGAGTTGCTATAATCAGGGATGCTTTGGGTAGAATATTAAATGATCCAAGAAGTATTAAAAGAAGATGGAAGGAATATACTGAGTCATTGTATAGAAAGGAATTGGCAGATACAGAAGAATTTAATGAAATAACATATGAGCAAGAGCCTATGGT
>NW_006400128.1:178580-189709 GCF_000299155.1 Elephantulus edwardii
CATGCTTGGGAGGGTGGAGGGACAGCGTAGGAGGGGAAGACCCTCTATGAGATGGATTGATTTGGTGACTGGGGTAATCGGGATGGGTGTGTCAGAGATAGTGCGGTTGGCACAGGATAGAGCAGGGTTTAGGGCTGTTATGCATAGGGTTGCTATGAGTCGCAAACGACTCGATTGCACATAACAACAACAACTTCTCATATTCCAAGCACCAATTATTAATGCATGTTTACAACAGTTTCTACTCATTTTGAGTGTCTTTTGGTCTAAGAATTCTTCCTCTTGTATTATGTTTGTAGGGTTTTTTTTTTGTTTTGTTCAGAAATGGATGGCCAGTCCTTCTTCCCAGTCTGTCTCAAACTGAAAACTCTCTTGTAAGCTGCCCTCCATGGGTAATTTGCTTGCATTAAAGTACTGGTTGCATGACTTCCAGCACCACAGCACCCAGTAAGCTATCTCAATACATCAACTGACAGAGAAAAACTATATTCATAACAGTAAACAATGAATAAGCATGCATATACATACGCAGACTATATAATAAGTAGCACCACACAAACCATTTCTTCCAACATAATAAACTGACAGATGAATGCTGCACTAGTAATAAACCATAAAAACAAGCAAGTGAGCAGATCAAACAGAACAAGCTTGATTTTGTTGACTTCTACCAGCAAAGAAGGCCGTCACCGCCCTTGACCATGAGCCACTCTGAGGCTGCTGGCCATTCCTGTTGGGAAGATGGCGCACCATGAAAACGTCCATAATTAAGTATTGATAATAATAGTGAATGAAAGGATGCCTTTGACTTGATTAGAATAGTAGGATTATCCAACACCAAAACCATTTCCCTTTGATCAATAGATTTTTTTTTAGTTCTTAATGATAGTGCTAACACTTGGCAAAGTGTTCAATAGTGCTGTTAAATCTGAAATAATAAGTTTCTAAAATTATTAAAGAGCACAGGCCTGCTAGTTTAGAAACTGGGAGAATCTAGTCCTTTGAGTGTCTCTTGTATTTCCAGACTAGAGCATTTACATCACGAGGGAGCACGATGGGAATAAAGAATCTCAGGCTATTTTCTGAATGTACTGAATCAGAATCATCATTTTCATGAGATTCTCATGTAATTTGTATGCACTTAAATTTAAAAAGCAACAGTAAGTGAACTAACTCAGTCCCTTAAGGACAAATACTGCATAAAAGCAATATTGTACAATGTGTTTGAGGATCCAAGGGGTGGGGAGCAGAGGGGTTAGGATGGGTGGGGCGTGGGGTGGGATATGGTAGTTAATCATAGGGTCACAGAATTTGATGGGTGGAGGAAGGGGTAGGTAAAGGAAATGGGAAAGATCTGGTGTAAAAAACAATGCATATGAAACTTGTAAATAAACTAGTATAAAATAAAAAGTTTATTTAGAAAAATAAAGCAGTGTTCTAGATTATATTGATTTGAAAAGTCTAAATCATTTAGGGATATGTTTAGACTGGTTGAACTTTTTTCAAAAGATGTCATTCTTCACTGTCATAAAGAACCTTGCTATGCAGCGATTTTGTTAATTGAGTTTACAGATGTACTTATGTTTTTTCTTTTCCTAAGTGGAAGAAAGAGCAAGTTATATAGATTGGTAAAGATTTTCACATTGCCTCTTTTCCTTCATCTTTATATGAAAGGAGAACACTTTAGCTTTTGTTTGATTATTTTTTTAAGCTTCACGGATGTGCTATAGAGAACAATTTCTCCTCTCTTGGGGAGGTGAAATATATGGAAATGAATAAACTGAAGTGGAACAGCAGATTTCTGTCAGGGAAGATTTGAGGATAATAATCCCACTGTTTTTTAGTTGATTTAATTCATACCACCTGTATAGGATAGAGTAGGATTGCCCCCATAGGATGATTTCAAAGCTGTAAACCTTTAGAAAAACAAAGTTACTCATTTTTCCTTCACAAAAATGCTCGTGAACTCGTACCATCAACCTTTTAGTTAACAACCCATTTCTTACCCAACTGTGCCATCTATATTTTCATTTTAAGATAATAGGTACATTCCATTTTCCACAGTCCACAAACATTTTTAGTAGAGATTCTTCGATTACTGTATTTTCCTTATGATGTACCCGGTGGAACAGAATGGGCAGTCTCCTCCCTTGCGATTAACTACCTTTGAAAACTCACTGGACGGTCAGCTGTGGATCGCTTCTGACTCTACGGTACACAGCAATAACAACATTCCTTCGAAAAGGGTATTATGCTTGGAAGGATTGAAAATCAGCAAAAGAGAGGAGACCCTTGATGAGATGGATTAATACAGTGACTGTGGCAGTGGGCTCAAGTGTGTCAAGGATGATAAGGTTGGGGCAGGAGAGGACAGGATTCAGATCTCTTGCTCATAGGTTTACTGCTGGTTGTACTTAAATCATTGGTAGCTAACAACAACAGTCTCACAATGAATGTTGCTGATTTACTCTTTGCTTCTTTTTTCATGGTCCAAAAGACATTTTGAAATATAACGGTATTAATTGGGCAGGATTTGGCTTATCACAATTTCCAGCCACAAAGAAGCAGAAGCTTATGAGTCCAGAAGGAAGGCTGCATAGTGGAGTGGACTTGGGGGCAGAAATTGTATAACAATGAAAGAATTTTTCTTTTACTTTTGAAAGAGAAGAATGAACTGGACAGGAGGGGTGGGCAGGGAGAAAAGTGCAACAGGGAATGAATGGAAATCGAAAATATCTGTAAATTTTCATTAAAACTACTGCTACTATGAAATACTATTTTAAAAAAGAAGCAGAGGCTTACTTTTTAAATATTTTTAATTTTGATTGAGCAGATTTTGGTTTAACTACTTAACTACTAGGCACAAGAGCTCCATTTTGGTTCTTTTTTTTTTTTTTTAGTTTGGATCAGGTATGGTTTCATTCTTTGTATACATAAGGTTTCTATGAGTTGGAGTCAAACTGAGGGCACCTAACAACATTTATTGATGTTAAAAATTCAAATAATGAAAAAAAATTAAAATAATACTGTTTCTAGAGAAAGAAAATTTGTTCATCTATTTGTCATTCTATTTCTGTCTTATATTCCCTCCACAAAAGTAGCCCTAATGAATACTTTGGAATGGAGCTTCACAGTCTTTCTTATTCTCATGTGTGCATGTTTATATGTATGCACACATAGACAAAATTTTGTAGTGGTTGAATTCTGCAATACTGTTTTGCACATTACATTTTATTCCATGTAGTATATCCCGAATTATTTTAGGACCAAGGTGCAAGTTTTTGACATGATGGTAAAAACTTATTACAAAAATACATGTTATCCATTAACTGTTGGATAATAATGGTAGAGAGAATGAGACGACAATGGCTGAAATAACTTAATATTACTAAAATGAAACTTACTCAGTAAAGCTCATATTTTCTTGGGAATGGGAATGGGCAGTATTGAAATTGGAAGTCACTACCTGGAATTTGCTTGGAGCTTAATATATTTTTGCTGGTTTAAAATGAATAGATTGATAGGGCCTAAAGTTATGGATTATGATGAATAACAAAAATATATTTGAAAAATGGTCAATATTGTAAATGAAAAGAATCTTCTTCTTCTTTCTATCAGATGTGAATAGGCCATCAGTATTAATAACTCAGCCTTCCTCACAAATGCCACTTTTGGCTTCAACTAATGAATTTGCTGCAGAAATGGTGATACCAGTTCATGACAAAGAGGAGACAAAGACTTCTAAGTGTTATATACAGGTCACTGGCATGACTTGTGCTTCCTGTGTATCAAACATTGAACAAAATTTAAGACGAGAACAAGGTGAGAAACTTTTTTTTAAAAATTGTGATTTGAGTGAACGTTTACAAAGCAGACTAGTTTTACATTAAAATATTCATATATATTTTGTTTTATGGCAGGATTACAATCTCCACAGTAAAATCACTCTTTTTCCAGGTCCTCACTGTAATTCTCATTTCCATTATTATTTCTATCATAGTCCTTTTTTTAAAAATTATGGTGCCTTAGTCTATAAAGTTGCATCATTAGCCCAGAGGCTTTTCTGGCTGTCCACTAGTCCATGGAAAAACATAAGCGCTCTCTTCCTTTGTGATTTACAGTGAAGCTTGATGGATGGTGAGTTATGAGTCAGAACAAACGCAATGACATTGAGTCAGTGTTTGGCTGAATATTACTCTTAAGTAGTGTTTTTATTCATTGATTGGTTTGGTGATTCTGCTCCCCAACTTTTATTATACATAGGAATTTACAATGGTACAACTGTTTCATTATAGGTCAATGGAGGAAAAAAGAAGGAAAAGATTAAACCACTAAAATGAGTAAATTACTAAAGCTTTTCTACCTTAAACAGAATTTCCCCTTTAATAGACTTACTGTCATATTCTCTCCAAGACAGACAGATGTTTACCATATTTTAATTATTATAGATTGCCACTGATTGAAAAATTTTATATAATCACTATACATTAAGTTTGGAAAACTGTCCCCAGTGAAAAATGAACATAGAAATCATGTGGAGAAAAGAAAACATTATTGTGTTTAAGGAAAGATTAAGGTCTTCATAATATGCCTACTAAACATGTACATTCACTCTTCTTGGAGTTGCTTAAAATAGGTACAGTTTGATTCTGCTCTTTTCACTCAGAGACTATTTTGCACCAGTGGTGTGCATTAAAACAAACAAATTCTTTTAAGGAAATTGTGGACCAGAGCAAATCTTTTAGTATTATAATAGGTTAACATATATATAACCTTTAGTAACATGCATTATTGGAAGTAAGAGTAGCATCCACTTCTTAAACAACATGCCTCTGGATACTCTATGAACTTTGATAAATGTTCATAGTTATAGAAAGGCTTCAGGTCTTTTATTCATAGGGTTGCTATGGGTCGTGCTCAACTTGTTGGCAATCAAAAACAACAATAATATGCATTAAGGATATTTTTCTCAGACTAGGGACTAGAAAAGGTGAATATCCTTGTTAACAGTGTAAAGAAAATGGCAATTCAGAATCTAGTGAATTCCCAACAATGCTTCCCTTGGTTTAAGTTCTAAACAATGTAGAATTTATGCAAATGCATTAAGGAATTCAAGCTTCAAATGATACTCAGGCAAGTTATTGAACTATACATCTAGAAAGTATATGGTAAGTATGGAATTAAGAGACCATCTGTTTTTTCTTTGTAGCTTTGAAAATGGACAGAATTTGAGGTAAAGTTATATAATTAGAACTGTAAAAAGGGTGGTGGTACAATTTGATGGGGGGTGAGGGAAATTGGAAGAATCTGTTCTCGAAAACAATATATTAGAATTGTGTAGAAAACAATATATTAGAATTGTGTAAATAAACTAGTATAAAAAAAGATTTTTTTTTTTTTAGAAAAAGGTTAGGGGCAGCATGCAGTTACCAGAGTTTGACCTTTATTAACTTCACAAAGTGAAAAAGTCCCTGTCGGGAACATCCGCAATACAGAAGCAATTCCCAAAATGTGTGAAATGACCTCCACACTCCCACATCTACTTCTACTAATTGTAACACCAATTGTACTGTTTTACTACTGGTTCTGTCATTCATTGCAATGCTGACACGCATCTCACAGAACTATACTCACGGTTATAGGGATTTATAAGGGAAGTCAGCAAGCTACATCCAATTCCTCAGTGCAGACTGCTTACAGATTCTTTAACCTTCATTGTCACAGCTTAGGTCAACATTATAAAATTCTCTTAGTTCTGCCAACTAATGGCATTTCCCCTCAGTTCTCTTGTTCTTTGCTGAGATTCCTCCTCTCGTGTAGATCTCAGTCTGACTGGCACAGAAATCTCTGGTTCCAATTGGCTTGGCACTACACTTTCTGCTTCTTCTTCCTTGTAAGTGAGATTCCCATCATTGCTCCTAAACTTGCTCAATTTATACTTACTGGGATGGATAAAACTGACCAATCACATAAGAATGAATACATGCCCTATTTGAGGTTTCTCCTCAGTAATGAGGTGAAAGACAAGGCTAGGAAAGCCATTTTGAATAATAAACCCATGACATTGCCATAATAATAAGTATTAGGTAACCACATGTGTTGGGAAACCTAACTACACAAATGGATTTAAAATAACTCAAGATGACTCTGTTGTTTAATACAATTCAGTTCATAATCAAGCACACAAGACAATATTTAACAAAAATAATCACATCAATTGACTATTTTCAGATAATTAAGAAATACTCTATTTTGAAATAAGGAATGCCTCTACTAATTGTGTATCTTTAAAAAAATCCATTAAGTGCATTCTTTCAGTCACTCCCCTCTACTACCCCATGGGTGTTACAGTTAAACATAAAACTGATCAAGAGGTTTACTATTAGAACATATCCAGAAAGATCACAGAAAAAAGGCCCATTGATCTGCTTCAAAAAAGTCACAGCTGTTTAAGCCTTCTGGAGCCCATATCTTTGCAACACATAGAGTTCCCATGAGTTGGAATCAGCTTGATACCAATGGGTTTTACTACTTCTTATCCATGTTAGGAATAGTGTTAGCCTAGCTGGGCCTACTAATAATGGTTTAAAATTAGGAAAGATGTGCATCAGGTATCCTTTCTCCATACCTATTCAGCCTTTATGCTGAGCAATCATTTGAGAATCTGGGTTAGCTGAAGAACATTGTGTCATGTAAATAAGAAAACTCAACAACCTGTATTATATAGATGGCACAACCTTGCTTGCTGGAAGTGAAGATGTGACACACTTTATACAGAAGACCAAAGACTGCATCCTTTAATATTAACTACATCTGAACCTCAAGGGGGAAAAAAATCCTCATTACTGGATTAATAGGCAACATTGTGATATATGGAGAAAACATTGAAGTTATCAGTGATTTCATTTCACTTGGATCAATAATCAACACCCAAGTTTACAGCAGTCTAAAAATCAAAAGATGTGTTGCCCTGGGGAAATGTTCTTTCAGGGACCTTTCCAAAGAATAAGATGTCAGTTTCAAGAGCTGGATGTCCTTTTAAAGGCTAAGGTACAGCTTATCTAAGCCATGGCCTTTTCATTTACTTGCTATGCATATGGATGTTAAACAATGGTTAATGATGACAGAAGAAGAATCTCTGCCTTTGATTTGTGGTGTTTCAGTAGAATATTGGATATACCATGGACTACTAAAAGAACAAACAGACATGTCTTTGAGGAAGTGCATCTAGAGTGCACCTTAGAGTCAGGGATGGTGAAACTTCACCTCACATACTTTGGACATGTTTTGGGGAGGGATAAGTTCTTGGAAAAATACATCATTCTGGGAAAAATGGAAAGTCAGAGACATCATGATGACGTTAACAGTGGGCTTGACCATATCAGAGGTGGTAAAGGTGGAACAGTATAAGGCAAGGTTCAGCTGTGTTGTTCATAGGGAGGCTATGAGTCATAGGTGATTCAACCAAACAACAATTGAGGCTAGTATGTTCTTCTTAAACATCTAAGTGGTGGTGATGTGTGACATCCAGGAACTGACCCATTACTGACTCTCCAGCATGTTTTTAAAGACAGTAAATGACCCAAGAGGAGATTGTCCATCCAACTCCCATCTAAGTTGTGCATTTTTAAAAAGTGAATAGTAAATGTTCTTAGTTTTTATCAGCTTTACATTTTCTTTTCAAAGCTCACTGTTAAACAAGATATTTTATTCTTGTTCAATGAATCTCTTTCCAAACGAGTGAGAACAGCATAGGGATGAACATATCTGACCTCTACTAAATTCACCAGTGGGAACTGTTCCCATCAAGAACATCCAAGTTACAAAACTCTCATGCTCCCTCATCTATTTCTACTAATGCCAGCACCATTCCTACTGCCTTACTGGATCCCAAATCCATTACAATACCTACACAGACTTCCCCGAAGCATACCCATGATTATGGGGTTTATTATGGAAATTAACAGGTTGGTAACAGGAATGTAATTTCTTACTTAAGCCAGCTTCTGAAGTATGTTTGCTGGCCCTTCACCCTTGATGCTTTAGGTTAGTATAACAAAGCTATCTTGTGGTGGTGGTTATGTCTTGTCGAGTCGCCTGTGACTCAACACCCCTATGAACAACAGCTCTGAATCCTGCTCTTTCTTAAGCCAATTTCATTGTCTTTAACACACCTACCCCCATTACCTCAATCACTGAATCAATCCTTCTCATCCAAGATCTTCTTCTCTTGTGCTGTCCTTCCACCCTTCTAAGCATGATGGCCCACTCCAATGACTGGTCCCTCCTGGCAACATACCCAAAGTATGTCAGACGAAGCTTCAAAATTGTTGCCTCCAGGGAGTATCCTGGTTTTACCCTCTCCAGAATGAACCTGTTTGCTCTCTTAGCAGTCTATGATATATTCAGTACGCTTCTCTAGCACCACAACTCAAAGGCATCAATTCTTCTATCATCTTTAGTCATTATCCAACCCTCTGATGCATAGTAAGTAATTGTGAAGACCATGGCCTGTATCAGGTGTACCTTAGTATCTAGATTTCATCAAAGTTTTCTTAGTCAATTAGGCTTTTGTCCCTCCCAGTCTCCCAGCTAGCTTGGACGAAACCCCCTTGGTCCTGGTTCCATAGGGTAGTTGTCTCAGATCAGCTGTCTCACATTGGATGTCTGGTTCTTTGTTGCAACTGCTCCGACTCTCCTATAGGTCTAACTGATGTAAGACTATCTGCCCTGCAGGGCTCATGCTACATTCTCTGTTTCTTCCTCTTATTTGGTGGTGAGATTCCCAATTTCTGTTACTGAATTCACTTGATTTAATGGCAAGACTCACCAGTCCCCTTGTGGATAGAGTAACACACTATTTGTATGCTCCACTTAGTCATATTGCAAAGTTAAAGTCAATGGGTAGAAAATCCATTTTGAACACTAAAACTTTGACCTACAGTTATGATTTCCATCATAATGAAATATTTTATGAAGAGAGGAAATACCATCACGTTCTTAAAAGGCCACTTCTGGTTTTCAAAATTTATTGCGGTTTGAATAAAAATTTATGAAGTATATTAGTTTACTATTAAATCAATCCTACATACTTTTGTTATATTAATCATACTGCCCAAAATATAATTCCACTTTTCCCACTTCCTCACTATAGTTCCAATTACATTAATTCTTCTGCCCTACCACGTCCTACTTTCAAAGTTTATTCTCATGCAAATACTGTTCTTTTGACTATATATCTAAATCTGTCTATCTGTATAGATAAAGTTACTCTGAGGAGCATGAGACTCTCCCTGGCCCTGTTGGTCACCTTTTTGGTCTAGAAAGTGTTTGACTGACAGGTTAATGATATGTGTTAGTTTTGTTTCAGGTTTGAAGAATGATTAAGGACCATAGTCTTGGGGGATTTTGGGCCTTTCTGGGTCTGTGTCTTATTTCACTGAGAGAACACTGCCTACTGCCACCCAGCCTGGGCCTGGCCTCAGAACCTTACCAGGTCTGTCCCAGTCTCACCAAGGAAACCTCCACCAACCCAATGGTATCTGTACGTTTGCTTGTCCCTAGGGTTTGCTCTTAGGGATACAACATTTATTTGTCAGTTTCTTGTATTGAAGGAGTGATTTACATGTTGCTGTTTTTTATTACTTAGATGTGTATATATGCATGCTTTTTTATTGTCTGCTTTTAAATGTACAGTACTTACCTGTCAGTTGCTGTATTAGAGCAGAGCTCCAAGATTAAGACTAGAATGAAAGATCATCTTAAGAATAGGTTTGAAGCATTGAACACCGAAAATCAGACACCAGATTGTAGGATGATTATCCATGAAGAGAACCATGTATATCAGAAGAGACTCTGAAAATTACATTAGTAGTTCAGAAGCCAAAACATAGGGAAATGATACTCAAGTTTAAGAGCTGAATAGAAGATTTTAAAAGACAGCTCCAGAAGACAAAGTAAAGTATTAAAATGGAATGGGGTGAGAACTGGAATTGAAGAAATAAGAACAGGAAGAACTTTCTCAGAATTTCTCAAGCTGAAATTCAACGTTTGAGTTGCAATACTGAAGGATGCTATGGGAAAATCTTGAATGATCCAGGAAGCTTCAGAAGAAGATGGAGGAAATACACAGAATCACGCTACCAAAAAGAATTGACTGAAACTGAAGAGTTTCAGGGAGTACGGTATGAACAAGAGCCAATGTCATTTAAGGAAGACGGTGAAGGCATTGGCAAGAGATTCCAGGAATGGATGGTATACCATTGACATGTTTCAACTAACAGATTCAGCCCTGAATATGCTCACAAGTGTATGCCAGGAAATTTGGAGGATGTCTGCCTGGCCAATTGACTTGAAAAGACCCATATTCGCTCCCATTCACAAGAAAGGTGATCCAACAGGATGTGAAAATTATCAAACAATATAATTAATATCATATGCAAGCAAAATACAGCCGAAGATCATTAAAAAATGGCTAGAATAGTATGTAGGCAGGGAACTGCTAGAAGTGGAAACAGGATTTAGAAGAGGCATTGGCACTGGGAATATCATTGCTAATGTTAGATGGTTCCTGATTGAAAGTAAAGGATATAAGAAGAATGTCTATTTATAGCTTAATTGGCAATACAAAGGCATTTGACTGTGTGAATCATAACAAGTTATGGCTAACATTGAGAAGAATGGGAGTCCCAGAACATTTCCTTGTTCTCATGCGAAACCTATACATAGACCTAGAGATTGGTTGCAAACAGAACAAGGGAACATTGTTGTTGTTTTTGTTATGTGCCGTCAAGTCGTTTGTGACTCATAGCGACCCTATGTACAACAGCCCTAAACCCTGCTCTATCCTGTACCAATCGCATCGCCTCTGACACACCCATCCGATTACCCCAATCACTGAATCAATCCACCTCATAGAGGGTCTTCCCCTCCTTCACTGTCCCTCCACACTACCAAGCATGATGTCCCTCTCCAAGGACCTGTCCCTCCTTACAACATGTCCAAAGTATGTCAGACGAAGCCCCAGAACCCTTGCCTCCAAAAAGTAGCCTGGTTTAACCCTCTCCAGGATGAATCTGTTTGTTTTCTTGGCAGTCCATGGTACATTCAATACTCTTCTTCAGCACCAC
>NW_006400128.1:190341-194162 GCF_000299155.1 Elephantulus edwardii
ATGAAGGAAGAAGTTCAAGCTGCTTTGAAGGAAATAGCAAAAAATAAAGCCCCAGGAATAGATGGTATACCAATTGAAGTATTTCAGATAACAGATGTTTCCCTGGACGTGCTCACCAAGTTGTGCCAAGAAATCTGATGAACAACCACTTGGCCATGTGAAGGTGCACAAAAAAATTTCTGGACAAATTGCAAAAGAAAGAATTGAAATCATGAATCAAGACGATTCATTGAAAAACCATCATAAGACTGAGAGGGTACAGTCAACACAGTACTAGAAATGACAGAAATGCTTGAAAATGTAATCCAGAATATGAAGACTGAAATGGTAGAAGATTCCCTTATGCTGGAGGGACAAAAAAAAAAAAAAAAAGAAGAAGAAGAGATGGAACAGTCAGCAAGCTAGAAGACAAGAACCTCTCAATAGGAACATTGTACAAAAGAAGAATAAAAAGAATATGAAAGGAAAGTGAAGAAAACTTTATAATACCATCAAAAGGAACAACATATGCATGATCAGAATTCCAGAACACGAAGGGAACAGGGAAATCACTGAGAAAATTGTGGAGGAAATACTAGAAGAATTCTTCTCAGGTATTATTAAAAATGAGGAAATTCACATTTTAAAAAACTCAGTGGACTCCAAACAGACTGGACACCAAAAGATAAATATCAAGGCATATAATTGTTAAGTTCTGAAAACTCAAACATGAGGGTATAATAAAAGCAGCAAGAGAAAAACAAAGATTTGCCTCCAAAGAGAACCTTTTAGATTAAGTTCTAATTTCTCAGCATAACCCATGCAAGCAAGAAGGCAGTGGGATGGTGTATACAGATGGATGTATATCAAGGCTACTGTACATCACATATGTAGGTGAGATTAGGCTGTTTGCAGAAAAGCATGAACTTAAGGAATTTGTGAAAGCAAGACCAATAGTACAAGAAATTCTAAGGGGAAATCTTTCCCACAGGGACACCAAAGGAAACTGGATGTACCGTAGTAACCTGAAGCAATAGAAAATGAAACACAGCAAAATGACAGTCATAAAACCTGGCCAGTCAATAATCACATGTAATGTGAATGGCTTAAATGTATTAATTAAGAGAAAAAGAGTAGCACAAAAAATTAAAAAACAAAGCCCATCCATATGTTTTCTATGAGAGACACACCTAAGAAAGAATAAAAAAGTAAAAAACAGTGGAGAAAAACATACCAAGCATATAGTGTCAATAAAAATGAAGTAGTGTCTTTGATAAGATAGACTTCTGTTGAAAACAACCTAAAAGATTGGCAAGAGCACTATATAATGATTAAGCACTATAGATCAAACAGACATAATCTTGAGTAGACTTGTAAAATACAAGTCGATTGAAAGGACAAATCGGTTTGTTCTCTTGGCAGTCCATGGTATGTTCAATACTCTTCTTCACCACAAATCATAGGCATGAATTCTTCTATCATCCTTAGTCATTGTATGGCTTATAACAGGTAAACCTTAATCTCTAGAGTGACATCCTTGCTCGTTAGCATTCTGGAGAGATTCCTGATAACAGATTTTCCTAATACAATTTGTCTTTTGATTTGTTGACTGTTGGTACCAAGTTTGTTGATTGTAGAAGTGAGCAAACTGAAATTGTTAAAAATCTCAATCTCTTCTCCATTTTTCACAGTCCTACCAGTTGACCCAGTGCTGTCTTCTTGATGTAAAGTTTCAGTCCATATGGAATTCTGCAGTCCTTGATCTTCTTAGCAAGTATTTCAGTTTTCAATGTTCCTCAGTTTTAACAAGCAAAGTTGTGTCATCTATTGTAAAGCTCAGGAATTGGATCTTTGTTTTCTTGATGTTGAGCTTCGATCCATACTGAAAACTACAGTCCCTGTTCTGCAGTTTGGTGAGCAAGGTTGTGTCTTCTGCATAACACAGATTGTTGATGAGCTTTCCTCCAATCCCGATGCCACATTCTTCTTCAAACTCCAGCCTCCCAAATGATCTGTTCTGCATATGTATTGAAAAGATACAGAGACAGGATGCATCCCTGACATACTTTTCCTGACTTTGAACCGTGTATGATTCATGGTACTGCACCCAAGAAAACACAATTTACTTTCTTTTCAAGTTCACATGATACGTTCTCCAGAATTGATTATATGTTAGGACAGAAAGCAAGTCTAAGCAAATTTGAAAAGCATTGTGTTAGTACCAAGTATATTTTCAGACCACAGGGTCATAAAACTGTATATTTATGACAAGAGATAAAAGAACCGTAAAGCCACTCATCTGTCAGGTAAATCTTACCATGTTGTTATGTGCTATTGAGTCACCTGCAATTTGTAGTGACCCTATGCACAATACCTCTGAACTCTGTACTATCTTGAGCCAGTCTCACTCTGTTACCATGTCAATCCATCTCTTCCAGGGTCTTCCTCTCCTGGATTGTCCCTCCACCCTTCTAAGTATGATGTCCTTCTCCAAGGACAGGTCCATCCTGGCCATGTGGCCAAAATATGTGAGACAAAGATTCAAAATCCTTGCTTCCAAGGAGAAACTTGGTTTTACCCTCTCCAGAACAGACCTATTTGTTCTCTTGGCAGTCCATGCTATTGCCAACCACAAATTAAGATAGTTGGGAGGAATTCTAACTAGAGACACAAAGATCTAGAGAAGTAAAACTATAAAATACTACAGTGAAAAACAATAAGTGACCTAACTAAATAGAAAAATATCCCTGTTCACGTATAGAAAGACTCAACATAGTGAAAATTACAATCCTACCAAAAGCAAGCTACATTTTTAATGCAAACTCTGTACAAATATCAAACTCATTTTTCAAAAAGATAGAAAATGCAGTTGTCAAGTTAATTTGGAAAGGAAAGAAACCCTGAATAAGCAATGCACTTCTAAAAACCAAAGATGGAGTAGGAGGCATAGCAGTCCTGATCTCAAAACACAGCTGTAATAATCACAACAACATGGTATTGGTACAATGACAGGTACATAGATCAATATAACAGAATTGAGGACCTGAAAATTACCACTGTCATTCAAATTTATGCACCAACAACCAGATAAAAAAAGGAGGAAATTGGTGACTTCTACCAACTTTTTCAATTGGAGATTGATCGAACATGCAACCAAGATACATTAGTAATAATAAGTGACAAGAATGCAAAAGTTGGTAACAAAGAAGGATTGGTAGTCAGGAAACATTTACTTGGTAACAGAAATGAGGCTGGAGGCAGAATGATATAATTCTGTATAATACCTTTTACAAGAAACACAAATGGTGATTATTCCCAAAGACTTCACCTGATGGCCTACATAGGAATTAGATTGATTATATCTTTGGAAAAAAAAATTATTGAAGAAGCTCAATATCAGCTGTGAAAACTAGGCCCTGTGCTGATTGTGAAATAGACCAACAGCTACTCATGTACAAGTTCAAACTGAAGTTAAAGAAAATAAAGTCAAATCCACAAGAATCAAAATTTGAAGTTGAGTCTATCCTTCCTGAATTTAAAAACCATCTCCGGACCAGGATTGAGGCTTTGAATTAGTAATGAGCAAAGACCAGATAGTCTGTGGAAAGACATCAAGAGTATCATCCATGAGAATGCAAGAGGCCATTACAGAGGAAAAAGAAAAGACTGAGATAGATATAAGAAGAGACTCTGAATAATGCACTAAAATGCCAAGAAGCCAAAGCAAAGGGAGAAATTAAGATGTTAAGACGTTTAAGAGAATATTTTAATTTTAAAAAAATTTTATTTTATTATTTTTGTGTGTGTGTGTACCGTCAAATCAGATCTGACTGGTACAGGAG
>NW_006400128.1:194262-199435 GCF_000299155.1 Elephantulus edwardii
CGGATAATCTGCTCTGCATACAGGTTAAAAAGGTATGGAGATAGGACACTTCCCTGGTGTACACCCTTCCCAATTTTGAACCATGCAGTGTTGCCCTGCTCTGTTGTGATGACTGCCTCTTGGTCCAAGTATAGGTTTCACATTAGCACGATTAAATGTTCTGGAATTCCCAGTCTTCTCAGAGTCAGCCACAGCTTGTTATGATCCACATAGTCAAACGCCTTTGCATAATCATTGAAACACAGATAGACATTCTTCTGGTATTCCTTGCTTTGAGCTAAGATCCATCTAATATAAGCTACAATATCCCTAGTACCATGACCCCTTCTAAACCCAGCCTGGACTTCTGGGAATTCTCTGCTGATGTGCTGTTCCAGTTGCTTTTGGATAATCTTCAGTAGAATCTTGCTTGCATGTGAAATCAATGAGATTGTTCTGTAGTTTCCACACTCTGGTGGGTCACCCTTCTTTGGAATGGGAACAAATATAGATTTCTTCCAGTCAGTAGGCCAAGTGGTTGTTCTCCAGATTTCTTGGCACAACTTGGTGAGCACATCCAGGGCAACATCTGTTAGCTAAAATACGTCAATTGCTACACCATCTATTCCTGTGGCCTTATTTTTTTGCTGTTTCCTTCAAAGCAGCTTCAACTTCTTCCTTCATCACCATAGGCTCTTCCTCATATGTTATTTCATTAAATTCTTCTGTATCTGCCAATTTCTTTTGATACAATGACTCAGTATATTCCTTCCATCTTCTTTTAATACCTCCCGGATCATTTTATATTCTGCCCAAAGCATCCTTGATTATTGCAACTCTAGGTTTGAATTTGTTCTTCACTTCCTTGAGCTTAAGAAATGCTGAACGAGTTTGGCCCTTTTGATTTTCCCACTCTAGCTCCTCGCACATTTCATTGTAATATTTTACTTTGTCATTCTGTGCTGCCTTTTGGAGTCTTCTGTTCAGCTCTTTAGTATCTTGAATTCTTCCTTGTGCTTTGACTTCTCTATGCTCCAGTGCAATCTTCAGAGTGTCTTCTGGCATCCATTTTGGTCTTTTCTTCCTCTTCTGTCTTTGTAATGAACATTTGCACTCTTCCTGGTTTAAAATTAAAAAAGGTATGTGTCAAGAGTTGTATCCTCTTTCCATCATGGTTGGAAAGGTGGAAGGTTGATGGGGGGAAAAGCAAACTCTCAACTAAGTGGATTGACACAATGATTGTTGTAATGGGCTTGGGTCTGTCAGAAAGTGTATGGATTGCACAGGATAGGACAGGGTTTTGATCTGTTGTTCATAGGGTAGCTATGAATGTATCTGTTGTTCAGAGTTATTACTCGACTTGTTGCCACCTAAAAGCAATAACAACTGGAAGAAAGATTGGCCATCCACTTCTTCAACAACAGTTTTCAAAAATCCTATGAACAACAGAGGAGAATTGTTAGATATATAGTACAGAAAGTAGAACCTTCATATTAGATGGCACTAAAAAATGAGGAGAAACATCTCTTACGTAGCCATTAACAATTGGAATGTGGAATGTACAAAGTGTGAATTTAGAAAAACTGGACATTGTAAAAAATTAAATCAAATGCATAAAGAGCACTCTTCTAGGTATTAGCTAGCTAAGAAGGACTGGCATTTGGAACTTACAGTCAGAGAGTCATATGATTAATTATGCTGAGAATGAAAATTTGAACAAGAATGGGTTTGTGTTCATAATAAAAAAGACTTTCAAGATCTATCCTCTAGTACAATGCTGTTAGCAATAGGATACAATCTATACAAATACAGGGAATACCTGTTTCAATAATAATTATTCATATATTTGCACCAACAACTAAAGATAACTATGAGTAAATTAAGAATTTCTATAAATATTTCTAGTCTGAAATCGATCAACTGTACAATCAAGATCCATTAATAATAATTGAAGACTGGAAGGCAGAAGTTGGGAACAAGGAAGGACTGCTAATTGGAAATTATGGACTTGGTGACAGAAATGAGGCTAGAAGATCAATGTTAGGATTTTTACAGTTAATTATTTATTCATTGCAAATATCTTTTAAAAAACCCCACAAATATTGAGTATACATATGAACCTCACCTGATGGACTACTCAGGAAGCAGATTGATTTAATGTGCAGAAAGAATTGTTGGACATGCTCAGTATCTACAGTCAAAACCAGGCCAGGTGCTGAGTGTGGAACTTATCCTCAAATCTTCATGTGAAAATTCAAACTGGAACAAAAGAAAAGGAGAGAAATCCACAAGAACAAAAATACAACCTTGAATCTGTCTAAACGGAATTTAAAACAACATCTCAAGGACAGGTTTGAGGCATTGAACAGTAATGATTGAAGACCAAAAAAGCTGTGGGATGACATGAATGAAGCAAAAGGTCATTAGAGAGGAGAAAGAAAAGAGCAAAATGAAAGTGAGAGAAATCCCTGATTATTGTAATAAAGTGTTGAAAAGCCGAAATAAGGTGAAGAAATACAGAAGTGAAAGAGGTAAACAAGATTTCAAACAGCAGCTCATTAAGACAAAGCATTATAATGAAATGTGCAAAGAGCTAGAATCAGAAATAGGGAAGCACTTGCTTAGTAATTTTAGAGTTGAAAGAATTGATTGGGAGGGGGGAATAAAGCCTCGAGGTTCAATACTGATGGATGCCATAGTAAAAATCTTGGATGATCCAGGCATCATCAAAAGAAAATGAAAGACACAGAATCACTGTACCAAAAAGAATTTGCTGATATAGATGCATTTCAGGAAGTAGCATATGATCAATAACAATGGTAATAAAGGATGACATTCAAGGTTCACTGAGGAAATCAGTAAAAATAAAGCCCCAGGTATTGATGAAATGCCAATGGACACATACCAACAAACTGATGCAGCCCTGGATGTGCTTACCAGACTGTGCTGAAAATTCTAGAAGATAGCTACCAGCTAAGCAGGCCAGAAGTGATCCATAGTTATTCCTATTCTGAAAAAAGTTGATCCAACAGAATATTGAAATTATAGAAGTATATAATATGCAAGCAAAACTTTGCTGAAGATTATTTAAAATTGGCTAGATTAATCCATCAATAGAAAACTGCCCAATAAATCAAGTTACATTTAGAACAAGCTGAACAATTAACTGCCTCTGAAACTTTTTAGAAGGTTGACTATAGATCAGTTTTAACTTGGTAGTGATGGTGGTGGTGGTTGTTTGGTACCATTGAGTCACCTGCATCTCATAGCGACCTATGGCAATAGCCCTAAACCCTGCTCTATCCTGAGCCAATCTTATTGTCTCTGACACACCTATCCCCATTACCCCAGCCACTGAATCAATCCATCTCATCAAGGGTCTTCCTCTCCTGCGCTGTCCCTCCACCCTCCCAAGCATGATGCCCCTCTCCAAGGACTAATCCTGCCTTGCAACCTCTCCAAAGTATGTCAGACGAAGCTTCCCAATCCTTGCCTCCAAAGAGCAGCCTGACTTCTCCCTCTCCAGGACAAACTTGTTTGTTCTTCTTGCAGTCCATGATATATTCAATACTCTTCTCCAGCACCGCAGCTCAATGGCATCAATTCTCCTTCTATCATACCTAGTCATTGTCCAGCTATCTGAGACATAGCAAGTAATTGCAAAAACCATGGCCTGTATTTGGCGCACCTTAGTCTCCAGACTGACATTGTTGCTCTTCAGTACTTTGGAGAGGTCTCTGAAAGCAGACTTTCCCAGTGCAATTTGTCTTTTAATTTCCTCACTTGGTGGTACACAACAATAAAAACACCAATATTAAAAAAACCCCAAACCTGTCAAAAACCTCTGTACAATGTTAAGGATCACTGATGTCAGTTCAAAGACTAAGGTGCATCTGATTCACTCCCTGGTATCTTCAGTTATTTTTTATTCATCTGCAAGTTGAACAATGACCACGAATCATAGAGATGAAGTGTGAGAAGATAATTTTGAGTTGTGGTGTTGTAGAAGAATTATGAACGTCACATTGACTGCCAAGAGAAGAAACTGATCTGTCCAGGAGAAAGTGAAACCTGAGTGCTTCTTAGAACAACAATAGTGGAATTCTACATTGCATACTTTGGACATGTTTAAAGAAAGGGCCAGTACTTGGGAAAAACCATTATGATTGGAAAGGTGGAGGGTCAGTGTATGAAAGGAAGATGCAACAAGATGGAAAGACATGGTGACTAGAGAAGGAACATTGAGGACTATGGAAAGAGCTGTCTCTACCTCCCCTGAAGAGAGACTACATCACTTGGGGAAGCTGATCACAGGCCACTGACCACCAAGTATAATCC
Source organism: Elephantulus edwardii (assembly GCF_000299155.1). NCBI lineage: Eukaryota > Metazoa > Chordata > Mammalia > Macroscelidea > Macroscelididae > Elephantulus > Elephantulus edwardii. Next base: position 198,580 of record NW_006400128.1, read on the forward strand.
TAGATTTTAGGAGAGGCAGGCCACACTCAGGTGAGAGACTTCCCCCCAGACTGTGTGTGACTAGGGAGGGCTCATCAAGGTTCTGGGAGTGAGCTGCCTTATCCTACCCTGGAGAGAAACTGCCTAAGTTGGGAAACCTCATTTCTTTACTGACCCAGAATAATAATAGACTTTAGGAGAGGTGGATTGTACTCATGTGAGATTCCCAAAAGGCTGCACTGCAGATCAGAGAAAACTTGAAGGACTTTAGGAAAGGTAAACACATCCTCACTGCGTAGGACCAGTAGAGTGAGTTGCCATTCCCCATTATGGCAACACTTTCAGCATGCATCTAATCAATTGTTTCATAAAGAACTATCAACAGCCTACACAGACTCAACAGAAATGCCCTATTACATACCAAGAGAAACGTTATATAAGTCAAGAAAGCAGCAGGTAGCCTCAAAGATTGTGAAGAAACAAAGTTTTTTCCAAAAAAAGCAGAATATATTACAGATACAGTGAATACCCCAGAGATAGGGAGCCAGAATACACACACACACACACACACACACACACACACGGAGTTGATGAACAGCTACTTCAGCAGTTATAAATAATGGAAAAATTGAAGCCATAAATAAAGCGAACCCCTAGAGACAGGGAGCCAGAAGACATAAGTCCATGTGAAGGTTGTTGTTGTTGTTATGTGCCATCGAGTCGTTTGCCACTCATAGCGACCCTATGCACAACAGCTCGAAACCCTGCCCTATCCTGCGCCAACCGCACCGCCTCCGACACACCCATCCCGATTACCCCAGTCACCGAATCAATCCATCTCATACAGGGTCTTCCCCTCCTACGCTGTCCCTCCACC
>NW_006400128.1:206435-207550 GCF_000299155.1 Elephantulus edwardii
TGTGTGTGTGTACCGTCAAATCAGATCTGACTGGTACAGGAGGAAATTGTCCCTCCTTCCCCGGCAGAGCATCTAGTGAATTCGAACCATGCACCTCTGGGATTGTAGTTGCAGCTCCTTGCCACTAGGCCACCAGAGCTCCCCTAAGAGAAGATTTTAAATAGCAGCATGAGAAGAAGCAGCAAAGTTTTATAATGAAATGTGCAAAGAACTGAAGTTCGATAAACAAAAGTCACGAACTCAGCATTTTTAAGCTAAAGGAATTGAAGAATAAATAAATTCAAACCTTGAGTTTCAGTACTTAAGGATGTTGTGGGCAGAATGTTGAATGACCTAGGAAGCATCAAAAAAACATGGAAGGAGTACACAGAGTTACACAGAGTCACTATACCAAAAAATTGGCTGACACAAAAGAATTTCATGAAACAACAAATAACCAAGCACCTATGAAAATGAAGGAGGAAGTTCAAGGTGCTATGAATGAATTGGCAAAATTCAAGACCCTAGAAATTGACAGCATACCGATTGCCATATTTCAACTCACAGATTCTGGCCTGGATGTGCTCACCAGCTTGTGCCAAGAAATATAGAAGAAAACTATCTTGCCGACTGACTGGAAGAGATTCACATTTATTCCCATTCCAAAAAAAAAAAGTGATCCAACAGAGTGCAGAAATTCCCGAACAGTATCGTTAATATCACATGCAAGCTAGATCCTACTGAAAATTAAAACAGCACAACAGAGAACTGCAAGATGTGCAGGCTGGGTTTAGAATAGGCCATGGCACTAGGGACGCATTATAGCCAAAGTTAGACGGATCTGAGCTGAAAGCAGTGAGTACCAAAGGAAAGTCTGTTTCATTGACTATGCGAAGTCATTTGACTGTGTGTATCACACCAAACTGTGACTAATTTTGAGAAGAATGGCAATCCCAGAATAGTTGATTATGTTTATGCAAAACCTATACTTGGACCAGGAGGCAGTCATCAGGACAGGAAACTGCATGTTTCAAAATCACGAAAGGTATATGGCAGGGATGCATATATACTATGTTTTAATGAACATTTACAGAGAATTTGGATTTCCATTCATTCACTGCTGCACTTCTCTACCC
>NW_006400128.1:209165-212342 GCF_000299155.1 Elephantulus edwardii
CAACTGATTTTTGTATGTTGATCTTGTATCCTGCTACTTTGCTGAATTGGTCAACTATGTCCAATAGTTTTCTTGCTGAGTCTTTAGGGTTTTCAGGTATACTACATCTCTCTGATTCTTAAGAGCTGATTGAGAAGAATGTGACCTAAATCAGATGCACCTTGGTCTTCAAAGAGACATCTTTGCTCTTCAGCATTTTGGAGAGGCCACTGACAGTGTACTTCCCTGATGCAGTGGTTCTCCTGATTTCCTGACTGCTGCTTTTGTCAGAAAGCTGAATATGGAAATCCCATATGACTCAGCTATTCCACTGGTAGGAATATACCCCAAGATTATTAGAACTGAGATACAGTTATATATGGCTCTTCTCCCCACAAGAATAAGAGCTCTCCAAGCAGTAACATTTGAGAATTTTAAAAATTATTTTTATTTGATTGTGCTGTATTGTCTTTGTTGATAACTTCTTAGATATTTTGTTACAACTGCAATAACTGGTTTCCTGAGCTCATCTTGTTTTTTGGGTTTTTTTGTATGGGAGTATTATGCTCTCTCATTGCTATTGAGCCAACTCATAGCTGATGCTGTACATATTTTCAAGGCTGTAAATGACACAGGAAAGAGACTGCCTGTATTTTTCCCAAGGCACAGGTGCTGGATTCAAACTTCACAAAAGCATGGCTTTTGTTATTAGGATATGGATTAGGCCCACAGAGCACTCTCAGACTGTTGTTATTAGGTGCATAGCTTCTAAAAATGCTCTATATTTAGTTGGTAAGTTTTGAACCCATTGCAGTCATGAGCCTTATTTAGATTACAATTCACGCATATTATTAATACTAATCATTCTTTATAAATCATTCCTGAAAATGTTAATACTTTCTGGATATTTGATAAAAATAAGGAATTCTTTTACTCGATATGATACTTGCATTACAGTGTTTTTTTTTTTGCTGTAACATGGGTGGATTTATTTCTTATACAGTTATTTTTTAAAAAGAAGAATCTTATCTTTTGGAAATACACATATAAAAATTTACATGTGATATACGATTCCTGGTGTTTGCTTCAAAATAATTTGTGTAGTGGGCAGAAAATGAATTGGGTAGGAATATCGATAAAGCATATTATCTATGTATTTTTGATGATTGCTAGATCTCAGGAGCACCTCAAGTCTGCTATGCAGTTCTCCTTTATACTGATAGATGATTTTTGAAATGTGACCCCTTTTCATATAGTTTTATTTGATTTAGTTTCAAGACTTGTATAAACAATACTTTTCTACATATTCATGTCAATAACTTCACATTTAAATGAAGTGTACAAAAAACTATTATATTAGTGTTTTTATAAGGGATGATGTATTTCTGTATGCTTTTTCTTATTAATTACCTTAGGAATTTATTCGGTACTTGTGGCCCTGATGGCTGGGAAGGCAGAAATAAGATATAATCCTGCTGTTATGCAGCCCCTGATGATAGCAGAGTTCATCCAAGAGCTTGGATTTGGAGCCACAGTGATAGAAAATGCTGATGAAAGGGATGGTGTTTTGGAACTTGTTGTAAGTAAAAACCAACTATTTTACTGTGATTTGAGTGAAAGTTTACACCACAAATTGCTTTTCTATGCTTACACTTTTTTTATGACATTACAATACCCAATTTTAATTTTCCTGTATCCTTCTAATTTTCATTTCTGTTTTTTTTTTTACTTTATTATTATTTTTGTGTGCGTGTACCGTCAAATCAGATCTGACTGGTACAGGAGGAGATTGCCCCTCCTTCCCCGGCAGAGCATCTGGTGGATTCGAACCGTGCACCTCTGGGATTGTAGTTGCACCTTCTTGCCACTATGCCACCAGAGCTCCCCATAATTTTCATTTCTGTTTATCCTTCTGTCCTACCCTTTTCTGCCTTCTGGGATTTAATGTTTGGCAAATACTCTTCTTATTTGGTTGGTTAGGCTAAGAAATGTATGCCTTTGTGGTGGTTCTAGTGTTTACCTTAAAGGCCTATCAATTGTTTGGCTGAATATTGAGGTAGAGGAGTAACTTTGCTTTCAGGTTTGAAGCATGATTGAGAATCATGGTCTTGGGGTCTCTATCAGTCTCTATTAATACAGTAAGGCGGGCCATTTTATATTTTTCAGTTTTGCTTCCTATTTCTATCATTCTATCAAGGATTTTCTACTGTGATCCGTTTTTAGAGTAGTTAATAGTAGTAGCTCTGTACCACCTAGTCTGATCTGTGTCATGGAAGTGGAGATTGTTGTGGTTCATTAGTCTTTCTTTCCCCAATCTCATCCATGCCTGTCCTATATTATAACAGCAGTGTATTGCAGTATTTGTCCTTCATATTTTTTTATTATTTTTTGGAAGACAGTCCTCAGAATGTGAGAAGAAATTACAAAATCATATATCTCATGAGGATCTAAGGTCAGGGAAGGTGTTTGTAAGAGATTCCTCAGCCACTAATTGGCAGACTTAGGATTTGAACCCAGGTCTGTGGGACCTTAAAAGTTTTGCTTTCCTGTTTAATTTTTTTCCTGCTAAAGACCTTTATTTTCTCCTGTCTTCTTTATTCTGGATTTAGAGAGACAAATAATTTTACCCTTAATGACTGCTCTCAGGCTTTTAAGAGCCACTCTCCATTCACCAAAGTAGGATTTAAAATACTGTTTAAATGGATTATATACCAGTTGACTTTGTTGTTCTTCAGTAGTATTTGGTTTTGATTGTTGTTGTTATGTGCTTTTGAGTCACTTTTGACTTATAGTGACCCTATATACAATAGCCCATTAAAACTACTCTAAAACTGCGCAGAATCCGTTCCTCAGGTCGCGTAGAGGGGGTATAAAGAAACTTTGACTGGCGGAGAAGTTGAACAACTAAAGGATCTATAAAACTCCCTGCCCATTTCCCAGGTAACATTGAAGACCCCAAAACCACGCGAAATCCTGTCTACACACCACTTCTACAGGACACATCACCTTCACTTGGGAAACATTACCACTAAACTTCAGAGACACTGGTCACAACATAAGAAACTACCAGCAGCTGACATGTTTGGAATCACAGAAGCCAAGGAAGCTTCAGATATAAGCTATCAGATCAAGGGCTGGTCAATGGGAGATAGATGTGAAGGGAGTGGGTAGAAGTGGATGGGTATCCTGGTGGATTGT
>NW_006400128.1:218517-219146 GCF_000299155.1 Elephantulus edwardii
AATGCAAAAGTTGGGAAGAGAGAAGAAGATTCCAACTACTGTTGGAAAACATGGATTCGGTGACAAATGGAGTTGGAGAGAGAATGATTGAATTTTTCAATTCAATGACTTATTCATAGCAGATATGTTTTTTAAGAGACATAAATGCAGGTTATATACATGGATTTCACCCAATGGTATGCATAGGAATCAGATCGATTACATCTGCAGACAGAATCGCCGGAGAAGCTCAATATCAGTTTTGAAAACTAGGCTAGTAGCTGATTGTGAAACAGACCACCAGCTACTCATATGCAAGTTCAAGTTGAAGTTGAGGAAAATTAAACCAAATCCACGGGAACCAAAATATGACTTTGAGTCTATCCCACCTGAATTTCAGAACCATCTCGGGAACAGGTTTGAGGCCTTGAACACTAATGAGCGAAGACCAGATGAGTTGTGGGAGGATGTCAAGGGTATCATGTAGGAAGAGTGCAAACGGTCATTACAAAGACAGAAGAGGGGAAAAAAACCCACCAAAATGGTTGTCAGACGAAACTCTGAAGATTGCACTGGAGCGCAGAGAAGCCAAAGCACAAGGAAAAATTCAAGATACTAAAGAGTTGAATAGAAGATTTCAAAAGGCAGCA
>NW_006400128.1:219871-222757 GCF_000299155.1 Elephantulus edwardii
CGTGGTACTAGGGATATTGTAGCTGATGTTAGATGGATCTTAGCTGAAAGCAGAGAATAGCAGAAGAATGTATATCTGTGTTTCATTGACTGTTCAAAGGCGTTTGAATGTGGAGATCATAACAAACTGTGGCTGACTCTGAGAAGAATGAGAATCCCAGACAACTTGATTGTTCTAATGCAAAACCTATACTTGGACCAGGAGGCAGTCATCAGAACAGAGCAAAGGAACACTGCATGGTTCAAAATTGGGAGGGGAATACGCCAGGGATGCATCCTATCTCCATACCTTTGTAACCTGTATGCAGAATAGATTATCCAGGAGGCTGGGCTCTATGAGGAGAAATGTGGGGTCAAAATTTGTGGACGATATATCCATAATCTGCGTTATGCAGATGACACAACCCTGCTTGCTGAAACTGAAGAGTACCTGAAGCGCTTGCTGCAGTGGGTCAAGGACTGCAGCCTCCAATATGGATTGAGGCTCCATGTCAAGAAGACAAAGATTCTTACCACTGGACCAACTGGCAGCATCAAGATGGATGGTGAAGAGATTGAGGTTGTTCACATCTTTAGTTCGCTTGGCTCCACAGTCAACAGTCTTAGCAACAATAGCCAGGAAATTAAAAGGCATATTGCGGTGGGAAATTCAGCTGTTAGGGACCTCTCCAGGGTACTAAAGAGCAGTGGTGTGTCTCTGGAGACTAAGGTACGTCTGATAAAGGCCATGATCTTCACAATCACTTGTTATGCATCAGAGAGTTCAACAGTGACTAAGGAGAAGAGAAGGAGAATTGATGCCTTTGAGCTGTGGTGCTGGAGAAGAGTATTGCGAGTACCATGGACTGCTAGGAAAACAAACAGATTAATCTTGGAAAGGGTTAAACCAGGTGGCTCCTTGGAGGCATGGATTCTGAGCCTCTGTCTAACATACTTTGGACATGTTGTAAGGAGAGACCGGTTCTTGGAGAAGGACATCATGTTTGGGAGGGTGGAGGAACAGTGCAGGAGGGGAAGGCCCTCTGTGAGGTGGATTGATTCAGTGACTGGAGTCATCCGGCTGGGAGTGTTGGAGACAGTGCGATTGGCACAGGATAGAGTAGAGTTTAGGGCTGTTGTACATAGGGTCGCTATGAGTCCCAAGCAACTCGATGACACGTAACAACAACAACAGCAACATACTGTGCCAACTTTAACGTCTCTGACACACCTACTCTCATTACCCCAGTCACTGAATCAATTTATCTCATTAATGGTCTTCCTCTTTTACTCTGTCCCTCCTCCCTTCCAAGTATGATGTTCCTCTCCAAGGACTGGTCCCTCCTTGCAACATGCCCAAAGTATGTCAGATGAACCTTCAGAATCCTTGTTTCCAAGGGGCAACCTGGTCTCATCATCTCAAGGATGAACTTGTTTGTTCTTCTGGCAGTCCCCAGTATATTCAACACTGTTCTCCTGCAACACTGTTCACAGCTCAAAAACATCAATTCTCTTTCCATCATCCTAAGTCATTATCCAGCTCTCTGATGCATAGCAAGAAATTGCGAGGACTATGCCCTGGATCAGGTGTACCTTAGTCTCCAGACTGAAGTCGTTGCTCTTCAGTACTCTGAAGAGGTCCCTCATACCTGACTTTCCCCAGTTCGTCTCTTGATTTCCTGGCTGCTGGTACCAAGAATATTGATTGCGGGCCAAGCAAACTAAAGCTGTTAAGAATCTCACTCTCTTCACCATTTTTCATAATACTGCTAGTCGGCCCAGTCATGAGAATCTTAGTTTTCTTGATGTTGAACTTCAATCCATATTGAAGGCTGCAGTCGTTGTCCTTCTGCAGCAGGTCCTTTAGGTCCTCCTCAGTTTTAGCAAGCAGGGGTGTGTCATCTGCATATGGCAGATTGTTGATGATTCTTCCTCTAATCCTTCTTCTTCATTCTTCTTCATATATAGCCCAGCGTCTCGCATGATATGTTCTGCATATAGATTGAAAAGGTATGGAGACAGGACACATCCCTAGCCTACACCTTTCCTGGTTTTTGAGCCATGCAGTGTCTCCTTGCTCTGTTTTGACCACTGCTTCCTGGTCCAAGTATAGACTTTGCATAAGGGCAAGCAAGTGTTCTGGGATTCCCATTTTCCTCAGAGTTAGCCACAGTTTATTGTGATCCACACAGTCAAGCATCTTTGCATCATCAATGAAACACTGACATTCTCTGATACACCCTTCCTGACTTTTAACCATGCAGTGTTTCCTTGCTCTGTTCTGAGGATTGCCTCCAAGTATAGGTTTTATATAAGCACAATGAAGTTTTCTGGTATTCTTATTCTCAGAGGTAGCCAGAGTTTGTTGTGATCCACATAGTCAGATGCCTTTACATAGTCATTGAAACACAAATAGACATTACCCTGGTACTCTCAGCTTTCTGCTAAAATCTATCTAACGTTAGGTGCAATACCCCTAGCACCATGGCAGTTCTCTCTTGATGTGTTATTCCAGGCATTTTGGATAATTTTCAGCAGAATCTTGCTTGCATGTGATATTAATGATATTGTTTGATAATTTCTACACTTGTTGGGTCACCATTTTTTTTTGGAATGAGAACAAATATGGATTTCTTTCATTCAGTTGATTAAGTGGTTGTCCTCCAGATTTCTTGGCACAATTGAGTGAGCACATCCAGATCAGCATCTGTTTGTTAAAATATGTCAACTTATATCCTGTCAATTCCTGGGGCCTTGTTTTATTCCTGCAGAGCACCTAGAACTTCTTTCTTCATCACCACAGGTTCTTGTTCATACGTTGTTTCATGAAATTCCGTTTCAGGCAATTCCTTTTGGTACAGTGACTCTGTATACTGCCACCACTTTCTTTTTTAAAAAAAATTATTAT
>NW_006400128.1:224160-234521 GCF_000299155.1 Elephantulus edwardii
TCCCCTCCCAAGGCTCCCACCCCCCCAGAACACTACCCTCTTGGAAAAGTAAAAGAAAAGATTCTTTCATTGTTTTACAAACCCTCCCCCAGGTCCAATCCACCATGTAGCCATTGCTCTAGACTCCTGTCATGACAGAAATACCTAGTCACATGTCCCTTTTGAACAGTTTTCTCCCTCTGTTTCAGTGCATACCACTTTCTTTTAATGCTTCTTGAATCGTTTTCAATTCTTCCCAAATAATCCTTAATTATTGCAACTTGAGGCTTGAATTTGTTCTTTAGTTCCTTCAGCTTAAGAAATGCTGAGCAAGATTGGCCCTTTTGATAAGCAAAGCAATAATAAAAACAAAGTAGGAAGGCTTACACTTCTTAACCTCAAAATCTATTACCTAGCCTCAGTGATCTAAATAGCTTGGGACTGGAAATCTGACTGATACAACAATAATAAAATGGGTATTCTAGGAATAAATAAATTCACCTATTAAAAGTTAACACTCTTGGCACCAGTAGTCAGGAAATCAAAAGACAAATTGCATTAGGTAAATCTGCTGTCAGGAACTTTTTTGGAGAAAAGTCTTGAACATACATATCATGGACCACTACGAAAACAAATGAATCTATCTTGTAGAGGGTGAAACAAAGTTTCTTCTTTGAGGATAGGATTCTCTGTCATGAGCCTTGAGCCTTAATTAATTATTCGTAGATATATTACAAAAGCCAATCACAATTTATTGATTATTTAATTAATTCATAGCAACAATTGCAATTTACATACATTACAATTAATAAATTCATCACAAAATGTTGATTAATTTATTCTTAACAAGTATCAGTTAATTGCCATTTTCTACATTGAAATTCATGAATTCTTCCACAATATATTAATTCATTAATTCATAGTAAGCATTAAACAGTTAATTGCATTTTATCTACATTGCAATTTACAATTCATCACAACATATTATTGATTCATTAAGTCATAGTAAACATTAAACAGTTAATTGAAATTTATCTACATTGCAGTTCACAAATTCATCACATGTTGATTCATTGTCAGTGGAAAAACTCACTCACCCTGGCATCCCAACTCATCTTCTTCTTTTGCCTATCATGGTCACTGGTGCAGTTGGCGCGTTCTCTGCTAGTTCAGTAGGTTGATGTAGCCAGGGGTTCTCAGCTAGTTCAGCAATTCGATGTAGCCAGGGTCTGTCGGTGTGGGCAGAATCCTCCATTGTCTTGGTAGCTCATGTCCATCAGGTTAGGCTAGAGTTCTTGGCTCTGAAAAGAGTCTTCAGGTCTGAGAAGAGCCCTTATATCTTTGCCTCTAGAGCTTTTGGGTCTTCAGTGTTCAGCTCAGTGTTCCCAGTTGAAGTGGAGGGAGTCTCAGGTTGAGCTCTCTGGGATATAAATACCGGTACCTTGGCTACTAGATGCTACATCATATTCAACCAATGACATTCAACTTTTGTTTTCAACCAAATACATTAGTCCCAAAGCAACACAGGTTTGACCAAACATGTTCTCCTTATCAAGGGTCTGCACCTGTTGTGATCAGGGGACCCTAGGCCTCTAGAGGCCTAATTGGACATATTAACTCTTCAGTACATTTTAAAAAATATTCTTGCTGTAGCGTGGGTAGCTGTGATCAGTGAGTCTCAACCATTCGTGGCTACCAGTTACTCTGAGATTGTAACAGCATTTTTACTTTCTGTACAACAAAGAATATAAAATCTTAACATTTTGGGTCTGTTAAAAAAAATTCTTAACATAATTCCTAAGAACGAATTCCTAATATATGTCTTATTTTAATTTTCACATATGACTTAGCAAGTTCTTAAAATATTTCCTACCTTAATTCTTAATATATAGCTGATTCCCAATATATTTCCTACTCTTAAGTTTACAAGTTACATTCTCTTGGCAACATGGGCAGTAACAAGTTACATTCCCTTAACAGGATTCACACAGTAGCTTTACAGGCAAGTTATTATCAGTTACATTCCCATCTCAAGGGTTTGCACCTCCTGTGGTCAGTGGGCTCTAGCCCTTAAAGTGGCCCATTTCAGCATGTTACACTGCTATTATACTTTTTCATAAATATTCTTATTTCTATACTTAAGTGTCAAATTCATTATAATATTTTTTCCACAGCAAAATGCAATTTAAGATATCTCATAATATGTTACAGCAAAATTAATATATTTTTCTTACATTTAAGCTGCTCATAACAATTCTCACAGGAGAGGAAAACCCCAGATGTGATGGATTGATATAGAAAGTATGGCAATGGGGGTAGGTGTGTCAGAGTGAGTGAGATTGGCTCAGAACAAAAGCAGGCTTTAGAGCTGTTGTATATAGGATACTTAAGAGCTGAATGTGACTCGATGACACATAACAACAACAAAACAATTTTTACAACTTCCTTTCTTTTAGATGCTGTTGTATTTTCTTGCTGTTCTTTTTCTACTTTTTGGAGATAAAATAATATTTAGATTAAATAATCAATTTTTTCCTTCCCTTTTGATTTATTTGCTTATTGCTAAGATTTTATCACTATGCTAGCTTTAGCTATTTCACAGAGGTTTTGGTACGTTGTGTTTTCATTCTCATTTGTTTCAAGAAACTTTTTATATTTCAATTTTTTTTTCTATAAGCCACTCATATTCAAGCAGGGTGTTGTTCAGCTTCAAGGTATATGGGGTTTCCCCCTTCTTTACCCACTTGCTGATTTCTAATTTTGTAGCATTGTAGTTTGAGAAAATATTTTGTATTATCTGTGTTTTTTATTTTATTCAGGCTTGCTTTGTGACCCCAAATATGATCTGTTCTGGAGAATGTTCCATCTGTGTTGTAGATGAATGTATACTTAGTTTTTAGGGATACATTAGCTTGTATATATCTATGAGATCAATTTGTTTGATTGTGTAATTTAATTTTTCAGCATTTTCATTGCGTTTCTTTCTGGTAGTTCTTTCTTTCCTTTAGAGTCGTGTATTAATGTCTCCTATCACTATTATGGTGGTGTCTATTTCCTTATTCAGTTCTGTTAATTTTTGCTTTGTGTATTTTGCACCTCTATCATTTGGTGCATATATATTTATTATGATTATGTCCTTTTTTTCCTATTGACCCTTTAAGCATTATATAATGACTTTCTTTGTCCTTTGTGTTGCTTTTTACACTGAAATAAGTTTTATCAGAATTAATATTGGTATTCCTGCTTTTTTCTTGTTGCCATTTGGTTGGTATATTTTTTTCCCCACACTTTTATTAGTAGTCTGTCTTTATCTTTATTTTTCATGTGTGTCTTTTGTAGATAGCATATTGATGGATTTTGGTTTTTACCCAATCTGCTACTCTTTTTCTCTTTACTGGTACATTTAAACCATTCACATTCATTGTAATTTTTTAGAGGCAAGATTTTAATTGCTTTCATTTCATTGGTTCTTTTTGGTGTTTTTGCTCATTACTTTGATCCATGCTCCTTTCTGTGGTATCTCTGGAGAAGGACTTATTTTAGTATTTCCTGCAACAGTGAACGTGGTGCAACCACTGTGGAAGGTGATAGGGCGCTTTCTCAAAATGTTGCAAATAGAGATACCATTTGACCCAGCAATTCCACTACTGGGAATATACCCCAAAGAGACCATAAATGCCACCCAAGCAGATATATGCACACCCATATTTATTGTGGCTTTGTTCACAATAGCAAGGAGTTGGAAACAACCTAAGTGCCAATCAACAAACGAATGGATAGAGAAACTGTGGGATATTCACACAATGGAATACTTTGCTGCTTTGAAAACAAGGAACTGATGCAATATTATTCAAAATAGGTGACCCTGGAGGACATTATGCTGAGTGAAGTATTACAGTCACAAAAGGACAAATACTGCATGGTACCACTGTTGTAAAACAGGACTGACCTCGTGGTTGGGGGGAGACTGAGAAAGATGGGTTCAATAATGTATACCGTATTGAAACAGATGAGGGAGAAAACTGATTAAGAGGGATATGTTATTAGGTATTTTTGTCATGACTGGAGTCCAGAGTGAAGGCTGTACAGTGGAGTGGACCTGGGGGGAGGGATTGTAAAACAATGAAAGACTTTTTCTTTTAATTTTCCAAGAGGGTAGTGTACTACCAGGTAGGGTTGTGAGGAGAGAAAAGTGCAACAATGAATGAATGGAAATCCAAAGTCTGTAAATTTTCATTGAAATTAATAATAAATTAAAAAAAAAAGAAAAGAAAGAAAAGACTGGCTTCAATTACACTAAAAAAAAAATTTAAAAAAAAAAAAAGAAAGAAAAGTCTGGCTTCCTGTGCACACACACAAAATAATAACATTAAAAAAAAAGAAAAGACTGGTGGTACACACACACAAAATAGTAAACTTTTTTTAAAAACCAACAGAAAAACCACAGTAAACTTGTTTTTACAAACTCCCTTAGTTTCTGCTTTTCTTAGAATATATTTATCTCTTATTAATCGAGTTGGTATACTTAAAGACACTTTGGGTAGAATAGTGAATGATCCAGGAAGCATTAAAAGAAGAGTAAACAGTCATTCTACCAAAAGGAATTGGTGGACACAGAAGAATTTAATGAAACTACGTATGTGCAAGAGCCTATGGTCATGAAGGAAGAAATTCAAGGTCCTCTGAAAGAATTGGCAAAAAACAAGGCCCCAATAATTAACAGCATATCAATTGACATATTTCAATAAACAGACGCTGCCCTGGATGTACTCACTGAGTTGTGCCATGGAATCTGGGGTGAAACCACCTGGCCAGCTGACTGGAAGAGATCTGTTTTTCTTCCCATTCCCAGAAAGGTGACCTGACAGAGTGTGGAAATTATCGAACAATATCATTAATACCACACGCAAGCAAGATTTGGCTGAAAATTATCCAAAAACAACTGGAACAGCACATAACCAGAGAACTGCCTGAAGTGCAGGCTGGGTTTAGAAGACACCATGCTATTAGGGATATTATAGCTAACCTAAGATGGATCTTGGCTGAAAGCAGTGAGTACCGGAGGAATGTCTATCTGTGTTTCATTGACTATGCAAAGGCATTTGACTGTCTCATAGCAAACTGTGCCTGACTCTGAGAAGAGTCAGAATCCCAGAACATTTGATGGCGTTTATGTGAAACCTATACTTGGACCAGGAAGCATTTGTCTGAACAGAGTAAGGAAACACTTCATGGTTGAAAATTGAAAAGGGTGTATGCCAGGGATGTGTCCTATCTCCGTACCTTTTCAATATATATGCAGAACAAATTCACTGGGAGACTGAGCTCCATGAGGAGAAATGTGGCATCAGGATTGTAGGAAGACTCATCAACTATCTGCATTAGGCAGATGACACCATCCTGGTTAGTGAAATGGAGGAGGATCTGAAGCTCTTTTTGCAGAAGACCAAGGACTGCAGCCTTCAATATGGATTGAAGCTCACCGTTAAGAAAACAAAGATTCTCAACACTGGGACGATTGGCAGCATCATGACAGAGGTGAAGACATTGAGATTGTTTACAGCTTTAGTTTGCTTGGCTCTACAGTCAGCATTCCTGGTACCAGGAGCTAGGAAATGAAAAGACAAATTGCATTGGGAAAGTCTGCTGTCAGAGACCTCTCCAAAGTACTGAAGAGCAACGTTGTCAGTATGGATACTAAGGTGCGCCTGATCCAGGCCGTAGTCTTTGTATTTACATGCTATGCATCAAAAAGTGGGACAATGACTAGGGGTGATAGAAAGATAATTGATGCCTTTGCGTTGTGGTGCTGGAGAAGAGTATTGAATATACTATGGACTGCTAGAATAACAAAAATGTTCATCCTAGAGAAGATGAGACCAAGCTGCTCCTTGGAGGCAAGGATGCTGAAGCTTCATCTGACATACTTTGGCCATGTTGCAAGGATGGACCAGTCCTTGGAGAAGGATGTCATGCTGGGCAATGTTGAGGGACAGCACAAGAGAGGAAGACCCTCGATGACATGGATTGATTCAGTGACTGGGGTAAATGTGTCACTGTGTCCAAGACAATAAGATTGGCACAGGATAGAGCAGGGCGTAGGGCTATTGTATGAAGGGTCACTATGAGTCGCAGGTGACTCAACGGCACATAACAACATTTCATTCACAGTTTTATTGGGTACAGTATTCTTGGTTGACAGTTGTTCTCTGAGTGTTTGATATATGTCATTTCAGTCTTCTTGCTCGCATGGTTTCTGTTAAGAAACTGGCCCTTAATCTTATTTGGTCTCCTTTATAGGTTACTGTTCGTTTTTCCCTAGCTGCTATCAGAATTATGTCCTTGTCTTTGATGCTGGAAAATTTACCTATGACCTGCCTAGGTATTTTTCCTTTAAGGCCTAGTTGTATATGGGGTTTACTCAGCTTCTTGTATATATATTCTTTCATTCTTCATGACCTGGAAATTATATTCCTAATCACTCTTTCACAGCTTTCTCAATGTCTTTTTTTTTTTTTCTTCTTTCTGTTCTGGGATTCTAATTATGCACACACTATTTGTCTTGATGGTGTCCCACATTATTCTTAGGCTTTCATCATTTCACTTCATTTTAGATTTTGCTTGTTTGCTTCTCCCCCCTCACACGCCCCTGCCTTTACTTCCCTCTAGTAGATCAGTGCTTAGAGCCCTACCTTTTATTTTGATGATCCTGTGCTCCATCTCTTCACTTTTGCTCATCTGTTTTTACAGCTTATTGATAGCCTCTGAGATACTGGTCCTCATATTCTGGATTGTGGTTTCTTGGTGTTTTTTTTTTTCTCTCTCTCTCTAGGATTTCCAGTGTCTTATTTGTTTTATCAGCATTATCTTGATTTTTTTTTTTTTACGTTTCTCTTGGTTTTTGGTTGTAGAATCCTATGATTCTTTGATTTTTTTCCCCCCTTTTACCCATTGAAAATCCTTGATCATTGTTCTTTTGAATCACTTTCAGAAAGTTCCAGTTTTGATGAACTTTCAACTCAGATCTACACTTTTTAGTGCCTTACATGATCCTTTGCTCTACCCCTTTAAAATATGATTATGAGCTTTTTTCCTTTGAAGGCTACTGTGAGACTGAGTTGAATGAAGGATGACTATTGTTATGTGCCATAGAGTTGACTATGACCAAATCAATGAATTAAAGAATGGAATCCAACCATCATCCTTGAGTCCATTTTTTAAAATCATTTTAATGAACATTTACAGGGATTTTGGATTTCCATTCATTCATTGCAGTACTTCTCTCCCCGCCCAGCCCTCCCATCCACCCCAGTTCACTCCTCACTTTGAAAAGTAAAATAAACACTCTCTCCCTGGTACACAATCCACCTGCGCCCCTCCGACCGCCCCAAGTACATTCCACTATGCAACCTTAATTGTGGACTCTTGTGATAACCATAATACCCTATCATATATTGCTTTTAAATTATTCTCTCCCTCATCTGTTTCGGTGCAGTAAACACAATTTGTCCAGTTTTTCTCAGTCTTACCCCCACCCTGATATCAGTCCCATTTTACAGCAGTGGCACCATACAATATTTGTCCTTTTGCGACTGAGATACTTCACTCAGCATAATGTCCCCCAGGCTCACCCATTTTGAATAATATTGCATGAGTTCCTTACTTTTCAGTGCAGCATAGTATTCCATTTTGTGAATATACCACAGCTTCTCTATCCATTCGTTTGTTGATGGGCACCTGTGTTGTTTCCAGCTCCTTGCTATTGTGAACAGAGCCGCGATAAACATGGGTGTGCATATATCTGCTTGGATGTCAGTTATGGTTTTTTTGAGGTATATTCCCAGTAGTGGAATAGCTGTGTCAAATGGTATCTCTATTTGCAACTTTTTTAGAAAGCATGACACCACTTTCCACAGTAGTTACACCATTTTATACTGCCACCAACCGTGAATAAGGGTTCCAGTTTCTCCACAACCTCGCCAGCATTTGTTGCTTGCTGTTCTGTTAAATTTGCTCTTCTGACTGGGGTGAGATGATATCTCATAGTTGTTTTGATTTGTCTCTCTCTTAGAGCTAGGGATTTTGAACATTTCTTCAGGTGTTGACTGTCTGAATGTCTTCTTTGGTGAAGTGTCTGTTCATATCCTGTGCCCATTTTTCAATTGGATTATTTACCTTTATCTTGTTGTGGTGCTCAAGTATTTTATAAATTCTAGATATAAGTCCCTTATCTGACATGTCATAACCAAATACTTTTTCCCAGTCTGTGGCTTCCCTTTTTATCCTGTTGGAGAAGTTTTTGGATGTCCATAGGGATTTGATTCTTAGAAGGTCCCATTCATCTATTTTATCTTCTCGTGGTTGTAGATTTTTCAGGATACTTGGAAGACTGTTTTTGTTGTGGATTAAGACTGCTAAAGTTCAGGGGAGCTCTGGTGGCCTAGTGGCAAGGAGCTGGAACTACAATTCCAGAGCTGCACGGTTCGAATCCACCAGATACTCTGCCAGGGAAGGAGGGACAGTCTCCTCCTAAACCAGTCAGATCTGATTTGACGGTACACTCACACAAAAATAAAAAATAAAAGAAAAATTAAAAAATTTAAAAAGAGACTACTAAAGTTCTTCCAAGCTTTTCTTGAATGAATTTTATAGTCCCACCTTGAGTTGGTTTTTGTATATGGAGTGAGGTGTGGAACTTGCTTGAGCCTTCTGCACATATTTTTCCAATTTTGCCAATAACATTTATTAAAAAGGTTGTCGTTTCTCCACTTAACTGATTTCATCTCCTTGTCAAAAATCAGTTGACCATAGGTAGATGGGCTGATTTCTGGGTTCTCAATTCTATTCCATTGATCTATGTGCCAGTCATTGTACCAGTACTGTGCTGTCTTAACCACCATGGCAGTGTACTATGATTTGAAATCAGGGATTGAGATGCCTCCTACCTTTTTTCTATTTTTAAGGAGTGCTTTGCTTATTCGGGGTTACTTTTTATTCCAAATGAAACTGGAGAATACCTTTTCCATCTTCTTGAAGAATGGGATGGTATTTTTATTGGGATTGCATTGAACATAAATTGCCTTTGGTAGTATTGCCATTTTCACAATATTGAGTCTTCCTAGCCAAGGGCAAGGGATATTCTTCCACTTCTCCTGGTCTCTTTTTGTTTCTTGTAGTAATGTTTTGTAATTTTCTTTGAATAGATCCCTTGTGTTTCTGGTTAGATTCACTCCCAAGTGTTTAATCTTATGATTTGCTATTGTGAAGGGTATTGTGAAATCCAACTGATTTTTTTATGTTGATCTTGTATCCTGCTGCTTTGATGAAATGGTCAACTACGCCCAGTAGTTTTCATGCTGAGTCTTTAGGGTTTTCTAGGCATACTATCATATCATATCTGCATAGAGAGATAATTTTACCTCCTCTTTGCCAATTGGGATAACTCCTATTTCCTTCTCTTGCCTTATTACTATCACTAAGACTTCCAATACAGTATTGAATAAGAGAGGTGAGAGTGGGCATCCTTGCCTAGTTCCTGTTCTTAAAGGGAGTGCCTTTAACCTCTCTCCATTGAGAACGATGTTGGCTCTCAGGTTTGCATAAATACTTTTTACTATGTTGAATAAATTCCCCTCTAATCCTAGTTTGTTGAGTGTTTTAATCAGGAAAGGGTGTTGGATTTGGTCAAAGGCCTTTTCTGCATCAATTGATAGAATCATGTGGTTCTTTTACTTTGCTTTGTTAATGTGATGAGTTACATTGATTGGTTTCCTTATGTTGAACCATTCTTGCCTACCTGTTATAAATCCCACTTGGTCATGCTGGATTATTTCTTTGATGTATCGTTGGATTCTATTGGGCAGTATTTTAGTCAGCATTTTTTCCTCTATGTTCATGAGAGATATTGGCTTATAGTTTTCTAATTTGGTGGTGTCCTTTCCTGGCATTTGTATCAAGGATATGCTTGCTTCATAGAATGAATCGGGGAGAATTCCATCTTTCTCTATTTCCTGAAATAGTTTATGTAGAATTGGTGACAATTCTTCTTTGAATGTTTGATAAAATTCACTTGAAAAAACATCTGGTCCAGGGCTGTTTTTGGTCGGAAGTTGTTGTATTACCTTTTCTATTTCTTATTTTGTAATGGGTCTGTTCAGATGTTCAATTTCAGTTTAGGTAGGTTGTGCTTTTCTAGGTTTTTTTTCCATTGCCTCTAGGTTTTCATATTTGTTTGAGTATAACTTTTCATAATACTCTAACGTTAGCTTTTTTATTTTAGTTGGATCTATTGTGATATTGCCTGATTAAACTCTTAATCACATTATTTGTGTTTTTTCTTTCTTTTCCTTTGTGAGTTTTGCTAATGGTTTGTTGATTTTATT
>NW_006400128.1:236881-238655 GCF_000299155.1 Elephantulus edwardii
CCATGTACATTGGAGAAGAAGGTATACTGTGTTTTTTGGGGTGCATTAGCCTATAAATATCTATGAGGTCAAGTTGGTTTATTGTGTGGTTTAATTCTTCAGTATCTTTGTTGAGTTTCTTTCTGGTAGTTCTATCTTTTCTTGAGAGGGGTGTATTGAAGTCTCCAAGTATAATAGTAGTATTGTCTATTTCCTTTTTCTGTATCATTAATGTTTGTTTTATGTATTTTGCAGGTCTTTCATTTGGTACATAGATATTTATTATTGTTATGTCCTCTTGTTCTATTGACACTCTCAGCATTATGAGTCCTTGTCCTTTGTGATGGTTTTTACATTGATATTTATTTTATCAGAGATTAATATCACTCTTCTTGCTTTTTTCTGATTGCCATTTGCTTGGTATATTTTTTCCCACCCTTTTATTTTTAGTCTGTCTTTATCTTCATTTTTCAGGTGTGTCTCTTGTACACAACATATTGATGGATTTTGGCTTTTTATCCAGTCTGCTGCTCTTTTTCTCTTCAGTGGTGCATTTAAACCGTTTGCATTCAGTGTAATTATCGAGAGGCAAGGTTTTATTGCTATCATTGTGTTGTTCTTTTTGCTGTTGTTGCTAGTTACTTTGGTCTATGATGCTCTCTGTGGTATCTCTGTAAGAAGGACATCTCTGAGTCTTTCCTGGAATTCTGGTCTTGTTTTTACAAACTCTCTTAGGTTCTCCTTTTCTGGGAATATCTTGATCTCTCTTTCATATTTGATGGATAATTTTGCTGGGTACAGTATTCTTGGTTGACAGTTGTGTTCTTTGAGTGTTTGATATATGTCCTTCCAGTATCTGCTTGAGCATTTGCATGGTTTCTGCTGAGAAATCGGCACTTAATCTTACCTGTTCTCCCTTATAGGTTACTCTTTTTTTTAATTGGGAAAAACATATTTGGGGTACAAGGAGGTGAGGGTTCGGGGCAGAAGTGTGAGGATGGGCCAGGATGCAGTTGCAGAGCTTTGTAGTTTGGTCATTTGCGGGAGCAGGTGAAGGAAATGATGGGGGTCCAGTGGGGACCAGATGCTACAGAGGAATGACAAACATTTCCCAATGGTAATTAAACCAACTGTCTTATTGATTTGGGAATTTGATGCTGACTCTCTGGCTTCTTCATGCTGAACAGTATGTAAAGGGGGGGAGGGAGGACGCTTTATCACATTACTGGTGGTCTTAGCTTAGAGCTGCTTGCCTTCTTGGTCTGTTGGAAGATATTTTCCTGTCATTTTCTGCCCTCTGGACTGCAAAGTGTTTTCCCAGGTGGGTCCAGTGTGAATGGCTGGTTGAACCCAGAGTCTCCATCTTCCTTCCATGTCTTTTGGCTATTTTGTAAATGAGTTATCAGTCTTTTTTCTTGTAGCAAAGTTTGGTGAATGGAGGGAGAGGATGAAGAAAGTAGGAAAGATACAGTGGGATATGAAAAGACAGGGTGATAATGGGCACAGATCAATGGTGATTTGGTTTTATAAAATGAAATGTGTGGGAATGACCATATGAAACACAATGTGAATGAAGAAATGTGTGAAATACAATGTATATGACTGAAACACAATGTATATGAATTTTATATGCAACCAATATAAAATAAGAATCTATCTTTAAAAAATAAGTCAATCACAAAAAAGATAAATACTATAAGTTTTCACTTTTACGAAATGAAATTAATAGGTGAGTGAGATAAAATATGCAAACATTAATACTCATGGATTATTATTAGATGCCCAGGGTTTGAGG
>NW_006400128.1:240366-249556 GCF_000299155.1 Elephantulus edwardii
TTCACTGAGGGCCAGTCATCAACTGCTTAAGTGTTCAATTATCAATAAGCCGAAGTCTGTGGAAGGCCATAATGGCCCTGCTTTGAGTGGTTCGCTGCTCCCGCAGCTCGCCACGCTGTCTCTGCCTCTGCTGCCATCTTGGATTTCCTAGGTTACTCTTTTCTCCCTTGCTGCTTTCAGGATTTTCTCCTTATTTTTGGTTCTGGCAAATTTAACTATGATTATGCCTTGATGTTTTTCTTTTTGGGTCTAGTCTATATGGTGTTCGCTGAGCTTCTTGTGTGTGTGTGTGTGTGTGTATATATATTTTTTTTTCTCTCATTCTTAATTAGGCCTGGGAAGTTTTCCTCTAGTAATTCTTCCACAACTTTTTTCAATGCCTTTACTTCCTTCTTCCTGTTCTGGGATTCCAGTGATGTGCATGTTATTTGTCTTGGTGGTGTCCCACATTATTCTTAAGTTTTCTTCTTTTTCTTTCCTTTTTGGGTCTACTTTTTGCACTAGCAGATCAGTGGCGACAATTTTGTCTTCTATTTCACTGGTTCTGTGTTCCATCTCTTCAACTCTGCTCATGTGTCCCTCCATCCTGTTGACAGCATTTGAAACATTGGACCTTGTATTTTGGATAGTGGTTTCTCGTTTTTCCAGTGCCGCTAATGCCTCGTTTGTTTTCTCTACATTGTTCTGAACTGTTGTTTTTTTATTTCTTCCTCCTGGTTTTTGCTTGTAGTGTCCTGTAGTTCTTCAAGTTTGTCTTTCATCCATTGAAAATATTCAATCACTGTTCTTTTAAATTCTGTGTCAGAAAGTTCCATCAGACTTTCTGGCTTCAGGAAATCCATTGATACTGTGTCCCCCTTTGGGGGTGATATCTTGTTTTGTGTTTGTGTATTGTGTAGGACAGCTTGCTTTCTTCGATACATTGATATGTTCTTTATCTGAAGATAATGCTCTAGAGATCAGTTGGGTAGCTATCCCACTTGTGGTTTTCACTGTACGTCTGACTCCAGGGAAATGTCAGTTCAGAGCCTGTGAGAGCAGTCTCTTGTAGGCATGACAGATCAAGGTGCTCTGGATTAATGGCAGGTTGAGAAACCAGACGTGTAGACTCAGGTGTGGAGCCAAATGGAGTAGGGCATGTACGTGGTTGGGGCGATCTCAAAGGCAGGTCTACCGCTTGGGGAACTTCACTCAGGCCTCAGTTGTCTGGGTGTGCTTACAATTGGGGTCCCTATTCAAATTCCAGCTGTCCGTCTCCCACCCAGTTGTTTTAATTCACTGGTCCCTGTCCAGGGGTGCTCACGCAGTTGCCCTTGTACAGTGGCCCCTGCCGAGAAGGACTCTTGAGTCCAAGGGGACTCAACCCACTCGCCTCTGGCTGGTCTGCAGTGTTCACAAAAGTTCAGCCAAATTATCACTGGTCCACTCGTTCCTGGGCAGTTGGCATGCCCTGAGAGAGCTCAGCCAAATTCCCACCAGTGGGCTCACCCTTGGGTACTCTCCCAGGCAATCGGCGGTGCCCAAGAAAACCCAATTAGAATCCTACCAGCCTTTCTCGTGGCAGATCAGTCCCACAGCAGCTCGATTGGTGGCTTCAGATGATGGCTGAATCTGTGTTGTGCCTTTGTGTACTGACTCAGAATCTACTGTCCACGGCTGTTGGTAGGTCTCGGTGCTTTCTGAATTAGTCTCTAGTGGCCCTGGAGCACCAACAGGGGTGCAGGGTTGTGGCGAGGCTACCAGGGTGTGCCAGAATTTGGGGGTGCAGGATCGTGGTGGGGTGGTGTCTTTGGACATGGTGCTGTGTCAGGGATGGGGGTGCAGGGCTTGGGCAGAGCTGGGAGTTAGGGCTTGCGGTCTGTTCCCAGATATTAAGCTGCCAAATCACCAATCCTCGGCAAATACGACTGCCCTTGTTCGCCGTCGCCCCTGTGCACTGTCGCCCTTGTGCCCTGAGTCCATTTTTAAAATCATTGTGCTAATCTATCTCAATCAAAGTCTTTCTTTCACCTCCTTTCTACCTTTCTTAGCAAAATTTCTTTTTTCAGTGATTGGCTTCTACAGATAATGTGTCCAAAATATGTGAGACAAAATGTCACCATCTTTGCTCTAGGGAGCACCTTGGTTGCACTCTTTTATAACCACATGGAGCTCTTGTGGCCTAGTTTGTACACAGCTGCACTTCTCGCCCACAGGTGGTATCTCTCTATTAGTTCAAATCCATCAACAAGTCCTAGGGAAAATGATGAATAGTTCTTCCATGCGATTTATTGCTTACCCAAAACCTGCTTAAGGATTGGCTATGAATTGGGTCCAAGTCAGTGATAATGTTTTGCAGATGTTTTTCCTATTCTTATGGATTTTAATTTCCTTTTTTTTATTGGTTTGCTTACACAGTTCATACACCTTGTTTTTCACACTGTTCTTCACATTTTTTTAAATATATATTTCTACAAATTTGAATTTATGCTCAATATTTTAAAAATATTGATTCTAAGAATATTTGATGCTTTTCTCCTTACTTTTATGAAGAAAATTTTGATGTGAAGATACCTTTGCATAAATGTTTCATCAATTTTGTATTCTGTTTAGTTTTAAAAAGAACTTCCAATGATTCTTTTGAAAATTCTGTGAAGTTTTGTCATACCTTTTTGGCAGGAGTGTTTGTTAAATTACTCACATAATAATTTTGGAAATACCTGCTCCTTAACTTAATATTTATTACCCAGCTAAACTATAATAACATCATTCAAGATAATACACAACATACATTTTTAGGTATACAAAGATAAAGAAAATCTTTTACTACCTGTTAGGAATTGAATTGTGTCTTCCGAAAATATTGTTGTCACCTTCGGATGGCTCATTTTTGTTATGCTAATGAGGTTTCCTGTAGTATGTGTCTTTATTTCTTGACTAACTTTTAAAATTTATTTTATTTTATTGGGAAAAACATAATTGGGGTACAAGGAGGTGAGGGTTGGGGGCAGAAAGGTGAGGATGGGCAGGGTTGCAGTTGCAGAGCTGCACAATTTGGTTGGTGGGGGAGCAGGTGAAGGAAATGAAAAGGATCCAGTGGGGGGGACCAGATGCTACAGGGGAATGGGAAGCATTTTCCAATGGCAATTAAACCAACTGTCTTATTGATTTGGGAACTGGATGAAGACTCTCTGGCTTCTTCATGCTGAACAGGGACATTGATATGAAGGGGGAAAGGGAGGACACTGTATCACCTTACTGGTGGTCTTGGCTTAGAGCTGCTTGCCTTCTTGTTCTGTTAGAAGATATTTTCCTGTAATTTGCTCCCCTCTGGACTGCAAAGTGTTTTCCCAGGTGGGTCCAGTGGGGATGGCTGCTTGAACCCAGAGGCTCCATCCTCTTTTGATTCCTTAGCTGGCAGTTGTATTTCCTTTTTGTCACTGGCACTGGGTTCAGGGTCAGGTCTGGAGTAAAACTCAGTGTTAAGGTTACCTATAGGAAAGGGAGCAAACGTAGAGAGAACAAACTTGTGAGTTACAAATAGAAGGGCTTTGGGGGTGTTGCTTTCAGGTTTACTGGGGGAGAGGGTGGCGGAAAGTAGCCTAGATAAAATTATCTGTATACCCTAGGCATCTTTTGTTTTGTTTTCCCCATCCAAGTGTCAGATGGCACAGTCTGGGGACTGAAGAGCTCACCCTGAGGGCCGTGACGGCTCGCCCCGGGCCAGGGGCTGATGACAGCCTGTCCCGAGCAGGGCAAACCCCCCAGGGGTTGGCTGGTATACTCCCCCTCCAATTGTCCCCACCCCAGTGTGGGCCCCTCACCTGACCGAGGACTATGTGGCCAAGGGCAGTGACTCCAATTCCAGCACCGCCACTTTTACCCTCCGCCATAAGTGATCATACTATAATTTGATGTAGGTGTCTCTGCCCTCCCCCTTTATAAATGGCAGAGGGAACCTGAGAGTTGTGAACAGACTCCCCCCAGCTTTTGGCAGAAGCATTCAACAGATCAAAATATGTGGTGCATTTAAGATGTCGGTCCTCTTGGACATGCTGCCACTAAGTGTCATCAAGTAGACAACTCACAGTGACCTTCAACAATCCATTTTATTGGTGATCATCTTCTCTGGCCTGTCCAAGGAAACCCAAATCTGCAGGCAGCGGGGTGTGCATCCCATCTTCTGCGTGGGCAGTGCACGTCATCTTCTACACACTTGTCATCTCCCGTGCGGGTGGCTGGTGGCTGCCCGCTTCCCCCGCTGCTGCCATCTTGGCTCCAAGAATTCTCCCCAGAACAAGTCCACTTTGCGGCAGTGTGGCAGATCTGCTGCACCAGTCTTGGGGAGGCCCGGTGCCTACCATCCATCCTGGGTGAGGGATTTCATAGGTTCTGGCTGTGGGAGCTTCATGGAGCTGCGTCTGTGGTGCAGTGCAGTGCGGGCTCTGCGGGAGGGGGTTGGGAGCTGCGAGACTCACCCATTCCTCCTTTGGAATCCTTGAATTCCTCTTGTTGAGCCTCGATCTTCACTGAAGACCAGTCATCAACTGTTTAACTGTTCAATTATCAATAAACAGAGGTCTGTAGAAGCCCTGCTCCAAGTGGTCCACTGCTCCCACAGCTCACCACGTTGACTCTGTCTCTGCCGCCATCTTGGATCTCTGCCTTTTTTTTTTAACGTGAAAGCATACACGTCATATTGGTTTTCATGTAATAATTAAAACACCATTTTTTAACTTTTTTTTAACTTCAAGATTCAGTCTGCTTTTTAAGATGCAAAAATGATCACAGGAAAAGTGCAACAGTGAGTGAATGGAAATCCAAAATCTCTGTAAATGTTCATTAAAAGTAATAAAATAAAATTTAAAAAAGGAAAAAAAATCAAAGAATAAGTAAGCATGCATCAAAAGGGGAAGTATAGAAGGCAAGAAGCACAGAGTTCCCCAAGAAATTAGAAAACAGAAAGAGACCAGGATTTCCCACTAAAGCACAAGGGAGAGAATTTTTTCTCTCAGAGCTGATATCCTGAATTTTAATTTATATCCTCCTACAGTGTGAGACACAGATATGTTTTGTGCCTGGTTTGATGAGTTACAGAGCCATAGTCCCAGGGGTTCTTCCACTCTCTGTTCAACTGGTAAGCCTGGCTTTTTAAAGAGTGGTCGGTGCTGTGCATAGTTCCTAATGTGTAATTTGTACATTTGTTTTATGAAGTATGATCTGAATAGAGTCACAATACTGCATTCAGATGTATTCACTTAACATTATATTTATAAACATTTTCCAAAATTAGGAGTTTCTTCAAGTACCATTTTAACGACTGTATAATAGTCTTCATGTATATATTATGATGACAGAAATTTGTCTGCTGGTTTTGCTCTGATAAATAAAGATGTGACTAAAGTTCATATGTAAAGAATTTTTAGTATTTTAGAATTTTTCCCAATCCCCCAAAAGTAAAATTACTGGAAAAATTTAGGCTGTTAGTTAGTATTGTGAATTTTTCTCAGAATTCTGATAATCTTCAAGGAAGCTGAATTTATCAAATCTCTTAAATTCTTGTTATTCTTATTTTTTTTATGACTGCTGTTAACTTTTTTGTGATGCTGAACGCTGTGCCACTGGTGTGTTAAATGCTATAATGATTATCCATGGTGGACAGTGTTTGGTGGATCTCCCAGATTAAGATAAACTTGGAAGCAGGAGTGGTATCCACTTCCTAAACAACATACCTCTTGAAATTATGAATTTAGAGAATGGATGATAGTTATAGAACAGGGTTCAGGTCTTTTGTTCATGGGGTTGCTGTGAGTTTTGCTCAACACCACATCACTTAATAAAAACAACAACAACCTGAGAAAATAATTTCCTTTTGGGAAAGCCATTTTCTTGAGGTATTTCTGTTATAAAAACATTCGATAACTAAGTCCATTACCCATTAACCCTCACGAAAATAATACTAAAGTCTAGAGGAAAAAATACTAAGGGAGAAAATAGTAGATATACGCATTAGTGATAGTTGTCAAATCCTTTTGATAGTAAGAAGACAGGAAGAAGAGGAATTTTTAAAATGAGATGCTGCAATTCTATCAAACCTATTATAGTTAGGAACAGAACTTTACTTAATGTGGTTGGAATATACCGTTACAATGATAATATATATAGAACATGTTGGGAATTCAGATGAGATTTAAATCCTATGTTGTAATTTCATAGTATAAGTACTTTTTTAGTGAAGAGTCAAAACTCTCCTCATGTTAATTGAAGAAAACTATAATTTCTGAATGAAAAATGCCTTTGTCTTTAACAGGTGAGAAGAATGACTTGTGCTTCTTGTGTCCATAAAATAGAGTCTACCCTCACAAAACACAGAGGGATTTTCTACTGCTCTGTAGCCTTGGCAACCAACAAAGCACATATTAAATATGATCCAGAAGTTATTGGCCCCAGAGATATTATCCATACAATTGAAGTAAGTGCCAAGATTGTACATTTCAGTGTTCTTTTTAAATCAGTGTTCTCTTGAATTTATTTTGTTTTATATCATACAGAGATAGTGTAAGAAAATATGACCCTTTAAGGCAAAATCTGTCTCAAATTTTTATGTCATTGTATCTACCTTCTTTCTTGGTCTTTTCATGATGAGTTGGACAGAAATATACTGTATCTTTAAACATTAGCACATTTAAGTTAAAACTATAAATACTTTAAAATTTTTTTAAAATAAAAGTACAATATAATGTGTTATCTGTAAGATTCACATTATTACCAAAACTAAAGCATCCTACTAGATACTTTGTTTCTTGTTATATCAGAATAATTTTTTTTAATTATTGTAGTGAGTCAAATTTATAAAAGATTTCTTCTTCTTGTTTTTATTTTCTCTCAAGTCAAAAACCAACCCATAGCTGACCCTGTAGGGTCTTTCAGAGGCTACAAATCACATGGAAGGAGATTTCCTATTTTTCTCCGTGGTGCATGTAGTAGATTTTGAACCCTTTGGGGTGGCGTTGTAATTTTTTACCACTAGGTCACCAGATTCCCTAAAGACTTCTTAGCTATAACTAAGTACATAGGATAAGTTGCTGGACCTTGGGGCTCAGAATCATAGCTTCAAGAACATCAAGGTTAATTGTCATAATATAGTCAACAAAGATAATTGTTTGATAGACAATTACTGACTTGTTCTTTTAGGTAGATTTAACAATTTGTCCAGATTCCCTTTGTTTTATTCTAAAGTTTTGTCTTACAGTTTCTATTACTCAGAGTTTATTTTGGTGTAGAAAAGATATGACTAATACAAAATGGTAAATGGTAAAGACACCATCTTTAGCCAGGCCGAGTCGCCTAGGCTCCTCTGAGGCAAGCAGAAACATTACTCAGGCTGTCCTAGCTCTCATTGCATCCTTGACACACTTATTTTGTAAGCATGCATGCCTGTTTTATGATATTTTTATACTTGTTTGCTTAATAGTTTTGTCTTATGAGCACAGCAGTTAATCTGTAGTTTGCTGTATTACGATGAGGTATTTTGAATGTTGTTGTTTATTTTATAGTTTATATATTTGCTTGTTTATAATTTACTCTTAATGAATACAACACTTTTCTGACAATTTGTATCAAGTTATCCTTCCGGTTGCTATGATACTGGAAGCGATGATAGTGGTATTTCAAATATCTGCAGGGACACTCATCGTAAACATGTTTCAGTGGAGCTTTCAGACTAAGACTAAGAAGCAGGATTGACTATCCACTTTTGAAATAACAGACTTTTGAAAACTCTATAAATAACAAAGAAATGTGTTCAATATAGTTCTGGAAGTAGAGTATCTCAGATGGGAAAAACTAAAAAATGAGTACAAACATCCATTAATAACTACAACACGGAATTTACAAAGTATGACTCTTGGAAAACAAAGTTGTAAAAAGTGGAATGGAATGGAATGCAAAAGGACCCACATCCTAAATATTAGTTAGGCGAGGTGGATATTGGCCAGTTTGAATCAGACAGTGTTAAGCTCTGTTATGCCAAAAACAACTAGCAATAGCAAAGTTCAATAGAGCAGCAAACAACAAATGCTGGCGAGGTTGGGGAGAGATTGGAAACCTTATTCACTGCTGGTCAGAGTGTAAAATGCTGCAACCACTATGGCGGTATGACACTTTCTCAATAAGTTACAAATAGAAATGCCATTTGACTCAGCATTTCCACCTCTAGGAATATACCCACCCTAAAGAAACCACAGCAACAAAAGAACTAAAGAAACCCAAATAGATATATGCACATCCATGTTTATTGCTTTTTTGTTTATAATAGCAAAGAGACAGAAGCAACCCAAGAACCCATCAACAAATGAAGGATGGAAAAACTATGGTATATATATCTACAATGGATTACTATACAACACTGAAAAACAATTAACTTGGAAAACATTACACAATATGCGGGACCATGGAGAACATCATGCTGGGTGAAATATCTCAGTCACAGAAGGACAAATACTGCATAGCACCATTGTTATAAAGCTTGACCTGGGGGTTGTGAAGAAAATAGGATAAGAGTAACCATTGCATTGGAACAGATGAAAGAAAGAACTGTTTAAAAGGAATATATGATTAGGCATTATACATATGACAACAGCCCAGAATAGGAGGTATATCATTACAAAGAGCACTAGGGGGAGAAAGAGGAGGTAGATAATTGTACAACAATGAATGAATATTTTTTAAAAAGTGAACTGGAGGAGGTGAAAGAGGAAGGGAGGGGATAAAATGTGCAATAATGAATGAAAATCTAACTTCCTTGTAAATGTTTGTTAATATCACAGTTAAAATAATATTTTATTTAAAAAAATCATAAAATGTCCAATAATCGTAATCAGGCCTTGTTGAATTTTTCTAGTCTCATACTTTAAAACTGTTTTCTATATTTTGAGATATATAATTGATACATATAAAAAATATTGAGTTGCTTTGGGTTGAGATTTAATAAGTATTTAATTATGTTAATAATAAGATAGTATTTATAATAAAATTTAAGCTCAAGGAACTGAAAAACAAATTCAAACCTAGAGTTGCTGTAATCAAGGATGCTTTGGGCAGAATATTAAACGATCCAGGAAATATTAAAAGAAGATGGAAGGAATATACTGAGTCACTATATAGAAAGGAATTGGCCGATACAGAGGAATTTAAAGAAATAACATATGAG
>NW_006400128.1:252239-256228 GCF_000299155.1 Elephantulus edwardii
GAGTTGCTATAATCAAGGATGCTTTGGGCAGAATAATAAATGATCCAAGAAGTATTAAAAGAAGATGGATGGAATATACCGAGTCATTGTATAGAAAGGAATTGGCAGATACAGAAGAATTTAATGAATAACATATGAGCAAGAGCCTATGGTGATGAAGAAGTTGAAGCTGCTTTGAAGGAAATAGCAAAAAATAAGGCCCCAGGAAAGATGGTATACCAATTGACGTATTTCAGCTAACAGATGCTGCCCTGGATGTGCTCACCAAGTTGTGCCAAGAAATCTGGAGAACAATCACTTGGGCCACTGACTGGAAGAGATCTATATTTGTTCCCATTCCAAAGAAGGGTGACCCAACAGAGTTTGGAAACTACAGAACAATCTCATTGATTTCACATGCAAGCCAGATTCTATTGAAGATTATCCAAAAATGACTGGAACACTAATGCCTAGTATGTCAATATTCATGCATTCCATTTCATTTTTAAAAATATCCAGTTTTCCAACATTCAACATTCAAGCTACGAATATTACATGTGCCAATTTTTACACAATGTTTGATATTTATTTTCCTCATTTCAACTAACTTGCAATCTGGGCTTTAGCACTACCGTATAAAAATCCTCTGTTTAGTGTTCATAGTGTTTTCAAAAGCCTTTTATTTAGAAAGTAGATGGCCTGTTTGTCTATTTATGCTTTATCGAGTATCCAAAGGCATCATGACAAGTTGTGGCTGACATTGAGAGGAATGGGAATCCCAGAACACTTGATTTTGCTCATGTAGAACCTATATGTGGACCAGGAGGTTGTGCGAACAGCAGAGGAACACTGCAAGGTTTGGAATTGAGAAGCGAGTGCATCAGGGATGTATTCTGTCTCCATATCTGTTCAATCTATATGCTGAGCAAATTTTCCGAGACGATGGACTCTGTGAAGAGAAATGTGGCATCAGGATTTGAAGGAGACTCATCAATAACGTGCATTATGCAGATGACACAACCTTGCTTACTGAAAGTGAGGAGGATTTGAAGTACTTGTTGCAGAAGATCAAGGAATGCAGCCTTCAGTATGGATTATGTCTCAATATCAAGAAAACAAAGATTCTTACCACTGGACCAATAGGCCATGTCATGATAGATGGAGAGGAGATTGAAACTGTCAACAGCTCATCTTGCTTGGATCCACAATTAACATCTTTGGTACAATCAGTCAGGAAATAAGGAGATGCATTGCAATTGGAAAATCTATAGTTAAGTACCTTTCCAAATTATGGAAGAGTAGTGATGTCAGTTTGAAAACTAAGGTGTGTCTGATTCAGTCTTTCCAATTACTAGCTATGCATCCAAGTCCTGGACAATGAATAAGGATGATAGAAAAAGAGTGGATGCCTTTGAGCTGTGGTGTTGGAGAAGAGCACTGAACATTCAATGGACGGCCAAGCAAACAAATAGATGTCTTAGAGTGGGTACAGCCAGAGTGTTCTTTGAAGGCAAGAACGATGAGGCTTCGTCTCACATACTTTGTACATATTTTTAGGAGGTGCTATTCCTTAGAGAAGGACATGATGTTGGGAAAGATGGAGGGTCGGTAAAGGAGAGAAAGACCCTCAACCAGGTGGATTGACCGGGTGACTGCTGCAATAGGCTCTTGTGTGTCAGGATGTGTAAAGATGGCACAGGACAGGATTGGTTTAAAATCTTTTTTTCATAGGATCACTGAGTCATACTCGACTTGATGGCCCCTAACAACAGCAACAACAACAATACAAAATGTTTGTGAACTCTTCTGTAGATGTGGGTTCTTTTTGTTTTTTTCAAATGCAGAGCCCTTATTGTTGGAGAGCAAATCCAAAAATCACTATCACTGTTACTAAGCCTAATAATCTGATAGAAACTAGTGAAACCCTGAAACCATGGCCCTTTTCACCCTTCAAGCCTGGAACTGAACTTTGTCACACTATATGTGTGTATGCGTGCGCTTGCACCCCCCCCCCCCATGTTGGTGTGTGTTACATGCTGGGCTGCTAATTGCAATGTTAGTTTTGAATGTACCAGTATGTCTGTATTTCTGAGGGAAGAGTATGATGTTGTCTCCTCTGGTAAAGACTTAGAGTCTCAGAAACCCAACGTTTTATTAATTGACTCACTGCTTTAACAGTTATAATTTGGTTCTGTAGGGACTGACTCCTCCTGGTAACATGCCCATCATCCTTACTTCTAAGAAATATTCTGACTACGCTGAAAAGTAATTGAACAACTATACATACATTCATCACATTTCTGTTAATTTTTAGCTTACATGTTGTTGCCATGTAAGTTTGAAAGAAAGGTTTTTTAATGTAGTTTTAAATAGAATTTCAGTTATTTTGCACTTAGATTTTTAGTTTCTGTTTCTTTTCACATGGAAATATAGTAAAATATATAAAATCTTTCATTGGAGAAATACTTTATTAGCATGACTAATAGTAGTGAAGTTTTCTTGAAGTAGGCTTATCAAGTTCAAATTGAGTTATGTTGTTGTTAGTTGCTTATGAGTCAGTTCTGACTCTTGGGGACCCCATGTACAACACAATGAAACAAACACTGCCTAATCATATTCTATCCTTGTGATCACTGGCATATTTGAGCCCATTGTTAGACCATAAAATGAGAAAGAAGACAGTAAAGTACTTTTGGAGTGCTAGTAAAATAAAAAAGATATGCTTAAAGTCTAAAGAAAATTAAAACACTGTACCAAAACCTATGATACAGCTTAGCATATGCACCTTCCAGCAACATATCATGCAGTATTCTGTCATAATCCTCCGGCTTTCATTGGATAATTTTCACTAAGCTTTTCATCCTAGTCTGTTATAGTTTGGATGTTTTTGCTTAAACGTGTATTCACTTTCTGATACAATTATAATCCCTTCTGAGAAGCACTACACTTTGGTTAAATGGTTAATTTGTGACAAGTAGGATGGATACTGAGTTGAGAAAATATCAAGTTCTTTGATCAAAAGTTAGACATAAAGATAAGAGCAAGATTCATCTTTGTATCTTTCAGACTTATGTGCATTTGATAATTGAATTGAATTGTTCTTAACACTATGACTTATAATGTAACTATTATTTACATATTAAATAAAATTACTTTTTTCTCTCATGTATTTCCTTAGAGCATAGGTTTTGAAGCTGCTCTGGTCAAGAAAGAGCGATCAGCAGGTCACTTAGACCATAAACGAGAAATAAGACAGTAAGTACTTTTGAATTGTTAGAAAAATCAAAGTGTACTTAAAATCTAAGGAAAATGAAAACAACATACCAAAGCCTATTAGATATAGAAAATGTAGTACTCAGAGGACACTTTATAGATAAAACACCTACACTAAAAAAGAAGAAACACTGACAAATCTGTCTACTAGCTCTAACAGATTTTTTTTTTGGTTGAGTCTTTGGGGTTTTCTGTGTACACTATCATATCATCTGCACATAGCAACAGTTTAACAACCTCTTTGCCAATCTGGATGCCGTTTATTTCCTTTTCTTTTCATATTGCTGTAGAAGTACTTCCAGTACTATATAGGAACAACAATTTTGTAAAAAACTGATGGGAGAGCATTATGCCAAGTGAACTAACTCAGTCTCATATGGACAACTAGTAAAACATGTATGGGGGATCCAAGGAGAGAAGGTGTGGGAGCAGAGAGGTGAGGATGGGTAGAGGTCAAACCACAGGGTTGCCTAGTTTCATGGGTAGATAGAGGGGGTGAATTAAATGGGAAGACTCTGGCAGGGACCTGAAAAGATTAAGTGATGATGAGTCCAATGGAGATTTATTTTATACACCACTGGACCAATTGGCAGCATCAGGATGGATGGTGAAGAGATTGAGATTGTACACAGGTTTAGTTTGCGTGGCTCCATAGTCAACAGTCTTGGCACCAGCAGCCAGGAAATTAAAAGGCGCATTGCCATGGGAAAGTCTGCTGTTAGGGACCTCTCCAAAGT
>NW_006400128.1:259685-260160 GCF_000299155.1 Elephantulus edwardii
ATGATTTCTACCAACTCCTAAAGTCGGAGATAGATCCAACATGCAATCAAGATGTGTTGATAATAATGGGTGACTGAACGCAAAAGTTGGGAACAGAGAAGAGCAATCAGTAGTTGGACAACATGGGCTTGGTGACAGAAATGAAGCTGGAGATAGAATGATTGAATTTTATACAATCAATGACTTATTCATTGCAAATACATTTTCTAAGAAACATAAACGCAGATTATACACATGGATTTCACTTGATGATAGGAATAAGATTGATTACATCTGAGGAAAAAAACCGCTGGAGAAGCTCAATATGAGCTGTGAAAACTAGGCCAGGAGCTGATTGTTGAACAGACCATCAACTACTCATATGCAAGTTCAAGCTGAAACTGAGGAAAATTAAACCAAATCCACAGGAGCCCAAATATGACTTTGATTTCATCCCACCTGAATTTCAGAATCCTCTCAGGAACAGGTTTGAGGC
>NW_006400128.1:264811-288150 GCF_000299155.1 Elephantulus edwardii
TATTAATATGTTAATTATTTTAACATATTATATACTAATAAGTCTTTTGATATATAAAAGAAGAAACAGCTCAAATCAGTAACTTAACTCTATAATCTGAAGAACTAGAAACGAAAGTGCAAAATAAGCCTATACGTAACCGAAGAAAGGAAATTTAAAAAGTTGGGACAGAAATAAATTAAATAGAAAATATGCAAAAAGTATAGTCAATAAAACAGTTTGTGTTTTTTAAAAAAAGATCAGTGAAATCTAAAGCCATTTAGTTAGTCTGACGAAGAAAAATATTAAAACACATTAAAAAAATAGAAATAAAAATGGAAACATTGGGAGCTCTGGTGGCCTATTTGCAAGGAGCTGCACCTACAATCCCAGAGGCACACGGTTCGAATCCACCAGATGCTTTGCCGGGAAAAGGAGGGACAATCTCCTCCTGTACCAGTCAGATCTGATTTGATGGTACACACACACACACACACACGGAAACATTACACTGATGCTACAGAATAAAAAAGAATTATAGGAGTTATTTTCAGTTGCAAGTATATAAAATTTCATTCTGCAAATTAGATAGTTTAGAGCAAATGGAAAAATTTTTGGAACCCATAAACTATTGTAAAAAGAATGTAGGTGGCATGAGGATGACCATATCTGACCTGTGTTAATTTTGTTATGGGAAGCAGTCCCCATCAGCAAAATTCACAATACAAAATCAATTCTCAGAAGGTCAGAATTCATTTCCATGTGCCCACCGTACTTCTACTAATTCCAGCAACAATCGTACCGCTTTCTTGGTGGATCCTAGATCCATTACATTGGCCATACAGATCCCACAGAACCATATGATTATGGGGTTTACTAGGGAAAATAATAGGTTACAATTTAGGTTGACAACAGGATATAATTTAGGCAGTTTCTCAAGCATACTTACAACCCTTTGACCTTCATCCTCGTAACTTAGATCAATGTTAGAAAGTGCCTGTAGTCCTGCCAGTTATGACATTTCCCCTCAGTTCTCTAGCAAGCTTGAGTGAAGGATCCTTCCTCTGGTCCTATGGGACAGCAGTCTCAAGTTACCTTTGTCTCATGTTGGTCTTTGGTTCTTTGTTAAGGCTGCTATCACTCTCCTGTAGATCCTGGTCTGACAGGCATAGCAATCTCTGGCCCTGAAGGATGATGGCCCTACAATCTCTACTGCTTAGTGAAATTTCCATCTTCTGGTGCTAAACATACTCTGTTTAAACTTGTGGGGAGGGGAAACTGACCAAATAATGATGAATTTCTGAAGTTCACGATATTTCATGTTTCCACCTAGTCATGTGGAATTCAGAGCCAATGTTTATGAAAGCCATTTTGAACAATAAACACATGACACCATAACTACCTCCATTGATTTAAGAAGAAATAGTGACTCTCAACAGACCCCTAGCAAGTGACAAGATTGAGTGTTGTTGTTAGGTGCTATCAATTCGAGCATGACTTATAGCAAGCCAGTGAACAAACGATCTGAACCCTTTTCTGTCCCCTGCCATCCTCACACTTCCTGACACACAAAACCCATTGCAGCAGTCATCGTGTCAGTATACTTGGTTGATGATCTCCCTCTCCCTCACCAACCTTTCACCCTTTGTCCCTTTCCAAGGAATAGCACCTTCTAGCAACATGTCCAAAGTAGGTGAGGCAAAGCCTCATCATTCTTGTCTCCAAAGAGCACTCTGGCTGCACTGTTTCATCTTCAAGACATATCTGTTCATTCTGTTGGCCATCCATGGGATGTTCGGTGCTCTTCTTCAACACCACAGCTCAAAGGTGTCAATTCTTTTTCAGTCATTATTATTCATTGTCCAGGTCTCGGATGCATAGCTAGTAATTGGAAAGACTATCGCCTGAATCAGACACACCTTAGTCTTCAAGCTGTCATCAGTATTCCTCAATAATTTGGAAAGGTCTCTAACTGCAGATTTTCCCAGTGCACTGTGTCTCCTTATTTCCTGACTGCTTGTACTAAGGGTGTTAATTGTGGATCG
The DNA here is from genome assembly GCF_000299155.1 of Elephantulus edwardii. Lineage (NCBI taxonomy): Eukaryota > Metazoa > Chordata > Mammalia > Macroscelidea > Macroscelididae > Elephantulus > Elephantulus edwardii. The sequence goes on from NW_006400128.1 coordinate 266,836, forward strand.
AAGCACGATGAAGCTATGACAGTTTCAGTCTCCTCTCCATTCATCATGATACTGCTTTTCGGTCCAGTGCTAAGAATCTTCGTTTTCTTGATATTGAGAGGTAATCCATACTTAAGGCTGCATTCCTTGATCTTCTGCAACAAGTGCTTCAAGTCCTCTTCACTTTAAGCAAGTAAGGTTGTGTCATCTGTGTAACGCAGATTATTGATAAGTCTCCCTCCAATCCTGAGATCACATTCTTCTTCATAGAGTCCAGCTTCTCGGATAATTTGCTGAGCACAATCAAGTGCTCTGGAATTCCCATTCTTCCCAATGTCAACCACAACTTGTCATGATCCAGTCAAACACCTTTCCATAGTCAATAAAGCACAAATAGACATTCTTGTGATACTACTTAATTTCAACGATGATCCATCTGACATCAACAATAATATCCCTAGCGCTATAACCTCAAAAGAATGAATATGTAATGAAAATTATTGATGAACATTTTAAATGGAGAAGAGATGAGGTTTTTAACAATTACAGCTTGCTCTGCTCCACACTCAACAGTCTTAACATCAGCAGTCAGTAAATCAAAATACAAATTTCACTGGGAAAATCTGCTGTCAGCGACCTCTCCAGAGTACTGAAAAGCAATGATGTCAGTCTAGAGACTTAGGTGTGCCTGATCCAGGCCATGGTCTTTGCAATTACTTATTATGCTTCAAAGAGTTGGACAATGACTAAGGATGACAGAAGAAGAATCAATCAATGCCTTCAAATTGTGGTGGAGAAGAGTCTTGAACATACCATGGACTGCCAAGAAAATGAATAGGTCTGTCGTGGAGATGGTGAAACCAAGTTTCTCCTTGGAGGCTAGGATTTTGAAGCTCTGTCTCATGTACTTTGGGCACCTGGCCAGGAAAGACCAGTCCTTGCACATCATGCTTGGAAGGGTGGAGGGACAGCACAGGAGAGGAAGACCCTGGTTGAGAAGGATTGATACAGAGATTGGGGCAGTGGAGGTTGGTGTATCAGAATTAGTGAGACTGGCTCAGAACAGGGCATTGTTCAGAGGTGCTGTACAAAGTGTCATTATAGGGTGCAGGCAACTTGATGGCACATAAAAACAACAATTATTTATTAAAGATACTATGTTTTTGTTGTGTTGACTTTGACTCATACTGACTCTGTGTACAGCTAAATGAAACCCTGTTTGCTACTGTACCACCATCACAATCTCTTGTTGCAGTTGCTATGTCAATCCCTTTCTTTGAGTCTCTTCCTTTTTGTCTTCTGGCCCTATACCTTTCCAAGCATAATGTCCTTTCCCAACGGCTGGACTCTGATAACATCCTCGCAAAGTATGTGAGATAAAGACACACCCTTCTTGCTTCTAAGGGGTAGTCTGACTGCACTTATTCCAAGACGTATTTGCTTGTTCTTTTGATAATCTCTGAGACATTCATCACCAACACCACAATTCAAAGGCATCAATTCTTTGAGCTCCATGTTTTATTTATCAACTTTTCACATACATATGAAGCAATTGCAAAGACCAAGGGTTGAGTCATGTCATGTGCACTTTAGTCTTTAGCACTTTAGAGAAATCCTTTAGAAGCTGAATTACCCATTGCAATATGTTGCTTGTGTTCTTGACTGCTAAATGCTATCAAAAGGGAGGTAAAAGCTGAACAGAATAAAATCTTGTCTTGAGATAATCATTAAACTTTAAACCAAAAATGTTCCTGAAGTATGCAGACCAGGTTATAGTTTAGCTTAATGGGTAAAAAGTTTACTTTAAACATATAGTATTTTTTAAACCTATACTCCTTTTTCTCCTTTTTAAAAAAATTATTTTATTTCATTATTTTTTGTGTGTACCGTCAAATCAGATCTGACTGGTACAGGAGGAGATTGTTCCTCCTTCTCCAGCAGAGCATCTGGTGGATTTGAACCATGCACCTCTGAGACTGTAGTTGCAGCTTCTTTCCACTAGGCCACCAGAGCTCGCCAAACCTATGCTCCTTAAAAACCTATTTATAGGTGTCAAATTTGCAATAACAACTTGAAATATTATATAGGAACCCCCGAGGAAGTGAATTTGTTAATGAGGAAGGAACGACTGAAGAAAGGAGTATGAAAATGTTACACAACTCAATGTAATCAATGGCACTAGATAGTATGTGTGGAAATGCTTGAATTGGTATATGTTGTGTTTTGTATAGCTTAAACAATTTAAAAAACATTTTAATATATCTATGTCTATGTCTATCTATATCTATCTATCTATCTATCTATCTATCTATCTATCTATCATCTATCTCATACAAGTTTGAAAGCAGGAGTGGCATCCACTTTCTAAATAGCATGCCTCCGGAAACTCTGTGAACTTAGATAAATGTTTATAGTTGTAGAGGGTCTTCAAGCCTTTTGTTCATAGGGTTGTTATGAGTTGTGCTTGACATGTCATGCTTGAGTTCGACTTGAAGGCAATTAACAATAACAAATATGTATATATATAGTTGTTGTTATGTATTGCCAAGTCAGACCGACCCATAGCTGACTCTCTATTGTGTTCTTAGAGGCAGTACATCACACAGGCAGAAATACCTCATCTTTCTCCGATGGAGAAGTTGGCAAATTTGTACCATGTGTCTTTCAGTTGGTAGTGCAACTCCTTACCACTAAGCCATAAGCATTCCATTTTCTATATGCATTTATATATATGTTTAAAGGAAAACTTCCCAAAAAAGAAAATTCTTGGACTAAATTACTTCATTTGAGAATTATATCAAACATTTACAAAAGTATTGTCAGTTCTATTCAGACTTAAAAAAATAAAAAAGGAGACAAGGACATACTACTGTCAATACCTTCTTCTTACTTGGATCCGCAATTAACACCCTTGGTACCAGCAGTCAGGAAATAGGGAGACACATTGCCCTGGCAAGTGTGCAGTTAGGAACCTCTCCAAATTATTGAAGAGTAATGATGCAGGTTTGAGGCCTTAGGTGCATCTCATTCAGGCCATGGTCTTTCTGACCACTTGTTAAGCATCTGAGAGCTGGACAGTGAATAGGGATGACAGAAGAAGACTTGATGCCTTTGAGATGTGGTGTTGGAAAAGAGCACTAAACATCCCATGGACTGTCAAAGGAACAAACAAATATATCTTAGAGAGGGTGCAGCTGGAGTGCTCTTTGGAGGCAAAGATGATGAGACTTTGCCTCTCATAGTTTGGGCATGTTGCTAGGAGGGGCTGTTCGTTGAAGGAGGGACATGATGCTTGGAAGGATGGAGGGCTGGAGAAGGAAAGAAAGACCCTGAAACAGTTGGATTGACATGGTGACTGCTGCAGTGGGCTCTAGTTTGTTAGGAAGTGTGAAGATGGCACACAATAGGGTGGGGTTCAGATTCACTGTACATAAGGTCACTCTGAGTTGTACTCTGCTTGACAGCACCTAACAACAATAACAACCTGCTGTGCAAATATTATCCTGATTAATAAAGCCAGAGAAAGATACCCAAAGAAAACTACAGACTAATCTTCCTAATGAAGATTTCTCAATAAAATACTTGTAATGTACTGTCAAATTAGAACCAACTCATAGCTTACTCTCCAGTGGGTTTTCAGAAGCAGTAAATCACATGAGAGATTGTCTGTCCTTCTTCCATGAAGCAGCTTGTGGATTTAAATTGCCTGCCTTTGAGTTGACAATGCAACTCCTTACCACTAAGCCACTTGTGCTCCCTAATAAAATACTGGCAATCTGAATTTTTAAAAAACATATTTTGACTTTTTAAAAATTTAACATCTACTTAGAATGTCAAATTGAAAATGTGGATTTTTCTGTATTACAGGGTCTTAAACCGTTAGGTACTTAGTAAAAGGATTTTTCTCTTATTTTTTTCTATATTAGATGGAGGCGTTCTTTTCTAGTGAGCCTTTTTTTTTGTATTCCTGTAATGGGACTAATGACATATATGATGGTTATGGACCACCACCTTGCAGCTCTTCACTATTATCAGAACACGAGTCATGAGGAAATGATCACAATTCATTCGTCTATGTTTTTGGAACACCAGATCCTGCCTGGCTTGTCAGTTATGAATTTGCTTTCCTTTTTATTCTGTGTACCTGTACAGGCAAGTTAAACATTAGTAAGCAAATATATGTATATGTTTGTTAATAATGTGTGTGTAATAATGAAAGTAGCAAAAATGTGTCAGGCAAGGTTGTTTTCAACTGTAAGACAGATCTGCTTATTTTTGCTAGATATTTTGCAAAAAGAATATTAAACTGAAGAGTTATTTTAAAATTAATGTTGTTGATTGCCTTCGAATTGAGCATGACTCATTGTGACCCTATGAACAAAAGGCCTGAAGCCCCTCTACAACTCTTGACATTTATCGAAGTTCATAGAGTTTCCAGAGGCATATTGTTTAGGAAGTGGATGCCACTCCTGCTTCCAAAAAATTAATAGTAGATTCCATTTAACCCCAAGTACATTGTTTAATGACAAAGCAAGGAACAAAGTTTCAAGAATTTTAGCGTTGGTATTTATAACTACTATTATGTATTAGTTTATAGAACTTGTCTTCTTTGGAACTTTCCCCCATAACATTTATTTCCCCACACTTTAGGAAATTAGAAGTCTGAATCCAGGGCATCAGGTATAAAGGAAAGTTGTCTCTTTGTTGACTCTAGGGAAGGCTCTTGTTTCTTTAGTTTGTTTCTTGGTTCCTTGGAGATCTCCATGTGGCTTTGCTAAATCTATTATTTTAACTAATCCTTATAATATGCAATTTAAAAACCATTTTTCTATGCTGAAGAAAAATAAGCTTTTTCATTATGTTTACCAACAATAACAGCTAGCAGACTGAGTATGATATGTACCACTTAGATTGCGTTTTGGAAAAAGGGAGGTGAGTTTTATATAGAAAATCCTTGTCAAAACAATAATATTTTGCCTGGTTTTGGTTTTGCTAACATTGATAAAAGACCTGTCTGACATTCTTTGTATTATGAAATATCCATGGGATCATGGTGAACAGCCCTCAAAGAGCTCAGAAGAGGAGGGACTGGTCCTTGGAGAAGGGACATCATGTTTGGGAGAGTGGAGGGACGGCGCAGGAGAGGAAGACCGTCAATGAGATGGATTGATTCTGTGATTGGGGTGGTGGGAATGAGTGTTGGAGATGGGGAGTTTGGCACAGGATTGAGTAGCGTTTAGGGGTCTTGTACATAGGGTCGCTGTGAGTCACAAGCGACTCAATAGCGCATAACAACAATAACAGTTGGAATACTTACTTTTACCTACACATACAACTTTAGAGAACAGTATTGGTTTGGCTAAAAATCTTGTCTTAATGTTTATCAATTGCTAAAGTTAATACAGATATTTTCCACACTTATTGAAATATATATGTGAATTCTACCAATTTAAAAAGATCTCAGTGATTATTGTTTCTGTATTACAGTTTTTTGGAGGCTGGTACTTCTACATTCAAGCTTATAAAGCACTGAAGCATAAGACTGCGAATATGGATGTACTGATTGTGTTAGCAACAACTATTGCATTTGTCTACTCTTTGATTACTCTTACTATTGCAATGTATGAAAAAGCCACCGTGAACCCTCTTACTTTTTTTGACACACCTCCTATGTTATTTGTGTTTATTGCACTAGGTCGGTGGCTGGAACATGTAGCAAAGGTAAAGTATGAAAGATGACAGTTAATTAAATCTTGGAAAGATAAGAGGACCATAATAATTACTAGAACAATTATTGGGAAAATAACATTGATTTTTGCAGTTATCCATTTGCTGAAAGTACCTTTTTTAAATAAATATTACTTTAATTTACCAAACTTACAGAAAGTGAAATATGATTATATTTAAGTGAGAAAAATATTAGAAAATACCCGTAATTTATCCCATATCACATTTTTAATAGAAAAATTTCACCTGACGACTTATTTTTTAAAAATGTATTTAATATTATTTTTGGGATTTAAAATTTATTTTGATTTAAAATAATGATAGAAAAAATTCAACCACAATCTTATGCTGTAATTTGAATTCTTTTTCTACTCCTGTTCTATATATCTTTATATTTTATAGAGTTGCAAACATTCAACACATTCTTTTTCTTTTTTTAAATTTTTTTAATTTTTTTTATTCTTTTTCTTTTTAATACCATAACATTTTGCCTTTCTTAGTGTAGATCATTATTTGATATTTCTTTTTTAATATAATTTTTATTGTGATTTTAATGCACGTTTACACAAAACCTGAATTTCCATTCATTAATTTTTTATTATGAAGATTTTTATTAAATTATAATCTATTACCGTTTTTTTCCTAATAAGATCTTCATCTTTAGGTGAGAGTTAACTTGAGATAAAACCTCTTTGGCCACATTACTACTTGAGTTTTTTTGAGCCACTTTCTTCTTAACCATTTGTTATCACTTCATAGCATTGAGCTGCGATTCTTGTGATGTTGGATCTTTAAGGGATGCTGAAGAAGAGCTGCTTGACTTCTTTGTGCTTTTTCTGGTGATATTTCTACTAGGCACTGATATTTTGCAATTCCCATTCCCACTCATTTGTCTGCTGCTTCCTGGAATGAAACTTCTTGGACTAGGAAGACCAACTTTGCTAACATTATCGCAACTATCTGAGCAACTAAGGCCTGTTTTGCCTAAGGTTAGAGGTGGAAGTGGTTTCAGTGGTACAGTGGGCATGGTACTATTGCTGGAATCTATTTTGGAAGGTATTTCATCTTTGGATGATGTCACCAGATCAGCCAAACACACAGGCTTCTGATTAGTTAATGAGGTAGTAGGTTTCCCACTTTTGGTCTGTGTTGTTGAATTCAATTTTGCTGTTGATGGACCAGCAGAGGAGATCTTGGCTGCAAAAGTTGCCCATCCTATTAGGCCACTAGTTACCAAAGAGAAAACACTGGTATTAGAAGAATTCCCTGAAATAACTGTGGATGCCTTGACTTCTGATCTCTTGAGTGCCAGAAATACTGTCTTTTGTTTTGGTTTAGTTTCTGGTTTCTTAACCAATGGATCTTTGGCAGCTAGAACTACAGAAACTGTGGGGGCTAGTTTCTGTGCTGACTTCTGAGTTTCTTGAGCCATTCTTTTCATTTGTCTGGTACACCGTGCACAACACCACACCAGGCGAGGGTCCTTCACTTCCTTATCTGTCACTTGGGGTTTGTGGCAATCTTGGTGATAGAGATTATGGCACTCTTGACATTCTAATAGTCAATGTCATTTGCTTGCATATAACATAGGCCAGTCCCATCTCCATGGCAAAATAATCAGCACTAGTCACCTTTAAGCAAGAAAGGTAAGCCATTGTTAAATCCTTGCTCACTTTGACAGTAATGGGAGAACATGTTTCTGGTTTCTCCAGACGTGGGTTTTTTGGTGCATTAACTTCTTCACTTATGTCAGATTTTATTTTATCATCAAGTCTCTCTTCAGCTTCCTTCTTCACCATTTGTATTGCGAGGACCTTGCCATTATTATTATCAGAAGAAGACTAAAAGATGTGTTAATGGAAATACTTTTTTGTGCTTGAAATTTTGGGTGGCTCGACATCTTTTGGAGATGGACGGTAACTGGAATCAATGCCCCGAGCCAAAGAGTCGTCAAGTAGAGCTTTCAGTTTTTCAGCAGAATCCTTACTCTTTAAATATAAAAAGCAAGGGCTTTAAAAACAATGGGATCAAGTTCCAAATTGAAAGTAACAGACATTGGGAACACCTCTCTGCCCAGCAGCTCTCTCCCTTCTCAGTAGCCACTTCCAAACCAGTCCCCAGTGCCAGTCAACTCTTACATTCATTCATTGTTGCACATTTTGCACATATCACCCCAGTTCATTTTTCTCTTTAAAAAATGTATTTACTGTTGCACAATTTCCTTCCCCCAGTCCACTTTGCTATGCATCTTTTATTCTGGGCTGTTGTCGTGCAGATAATGCCTAATCATATATTTCTTTTAAACAGTTCTTTTCCACAACTTCTCTGTCCATTTATTTGTTGATGGCACTTGGATTACTTCCATCTCTTTGCTATTGTGAACAGCACAGCAATAAATATGAGTGTGCATATATCTGTTTGGGTGGCAGTTCTGGTTTCTTTAGGGTATATTCCCAGTAATGCAATTGCTGGGTCAAATGGTATTTCTATTTCCAACTTTTTGAGAAAGTGCCATGCTGCCTTCCATAGTGGTTGTACTATTTTCACTCCCACCAACAATGAATAAAGGTTCCAATTTCTCCACAAGCTTGCCAGCATATGTTGTTTGCTGCTCTGTTAAACTTTGCTATTGTCACTGGGGTGAGATGATATCTCATAGTTTTTTTTTATTTGTATCTCTCTTAGAGGTAGGGATTTTGAACATTTCTTCATGTGTGTTTGTTCTCCATCTGAATGTGTTCTTTGGTAAAGAATCTGTCCATGTCCTGTGCCCATTTTGTGATTGGGTTGTTTATCTTCATCTTGTTTTGGTGTTGGAGTATTCTATAAATTCTAGATATAAGCCCCACATGAGACATGTCATTACCAAATATTTTTTCCCAGTCAGTGGCTTTTGTCTTTACCCTGTTGGGGAAGTTTTTTGATGTGCATAAGCTTTTTATTATTGGAAGTTTCCATTCATCTGTTTTATTCTCTCCTGGTTGTAAAACTTCAGGTTTTTTAGAGGGTGTCACATTTTCTTGCTATACTTTGTCAATTTGTTAGAGATGTTGGATTAGAGAATCAATTATAATTTTTTTTCTTTTCTTTTGATGTGTTTGCCTCTTGCTATAAATTGACCTCTGATTACTGCTTTGGCTGTTTCCCAGAGGTTTTGATAAGTGGTGTTTTCATTGTCATTTGTTTCAAGAAACGTTTTAATTTTATTTTTTATTTCTTCTAGTACCCACTCATGTTCAAGCAAGGTGATGTTCAACTTCCAAATGTATGGTTTTTTCTCCCTTATCATCTTGTTATTAATTTCTAATTCTGTAGCATTGTGGTCTAAGATGATGCTTTGTATTATTTCTATGCTTTTGAATTTATTGATGCTTGCCTTGTGACCTAAAATGTGATCTATTCTGGAGAATATTCCATGCACATTATAGAAGATGGTATTCTGTATTTTTTGGGGGGTGCATTAGCCTGTATATGTCTATGCGATTGAATTGGTTTATTGTGTGGTTTAATTCTTGGGTTTCTTTCTGGTAGTTCTATCTTTTCTTGAGAGTGGTATATTGAAGTCTCCTACTACTATAGTGGTGTTTTCTACTTTTTTCAGGTCTGTTACTGTTTGCTTTGTATATTTTTCAGCTCTATCATTTGATGCATAAATACTTATTATGGTTATGTCCTCTTGTTCTCTTGACCCTTTAAGCATTAGATAGTGACCATCCTTGTCCTTTTTGATCATTTTTTTTGTTGTTGTTTATTTATGTTTTATTGACTGTGCGAAGGCATTACATATGTGGATAACAACAAATGATGGATGACATTACAAAAATGGTAATCCCAGAACACTTTATTGTGCTCATGAGAAACATGTACACCAACAAAGACATAGTTGGTTGACCACAATAAGAGAACACTGCATGTTGGGTTTTTTGTTTGTTTGTTTTTTAATTTATTTCTTTTTTTTTTCTTGTTGAGGAATGTATATCTACTTTAATGCCTTAAATAGAAAAAAATGAAAGTGCAGCTCATCCTTTTGACATTTTTCTGGAGATTTTACTTTGAAATAATTCTTTTTTTTTAAATTTAGGTTGTTTATTTTCATTTCAATGAACATCTACAGAGATTTTGGGATTCCATTCATTCATTGTTGCACCCCTCTCCCCGCACAAACCCCTCCCCCCCCCCCCCCATTTGCTCCTCTCCTTGAAAAGCAAAAGAAAAACTCCCACATTGGTACACAATCCCCCCCCCGCACCTCCCCAAACCCCACCCCCCTAGCCCCAAATATATATGTAGAGTGGATACTTTTTGATCATTTTTGCATTGAAATATATTTAATCAGAGATTAATATCAATACTTCTGCTTTTTTCTGGTTGCCTTTTGCTTGGTATATTTTCCTCCCACACCCTTTTATTTTTAGTCCTTCTTTATCTTCACTATTCAGGTGTGTCTCTTGTAGACAGCATATTGATGGGGGTTTTTTAAAATAAATTAATTTTAATGAAAGTCTCTAATGAGACTTAAGGTTTCCAGTCATTCATGTTGCACTTTTCTTCCTGCCCACCCCTCCCCCAATCCACTTTTCTCTTGATAAGTAAAAGAAAGACTTTCATTGCTTTGCAATCCCTCCCCCCAAGTCCACTGCACTGTGCAGCCTTCATTCTGGACTTCTGACATGACACTAATACCTAATCGTATATCCCTTTTAAACAGTTCTCTCCCTCATCTTTTGCAATACACTATACATCATTCCTCCCCTTCTACTCTGTCTTCCCTCAACCCCAGTGTCAATACTGTTTTACATTAGTGGCCCTATGCAATAATTGCCCTTTTGTGACTGAGATGTTTCACTCAGCATAAGGTCATCTAGGGGCATCCATTAGCATAAAATATTTCATTAGTTCCTTCTTTTTCAGTGCTGCATAGTATTCTATTGCATGAATATACCAGAGCTTCTCTATCCATTCATTTGTTGATGGGCACTTAGGTTGTTTCCAGCTCTTTGCTATTGTGAACAAAGTGACAATAAACATGGGTGTCCATGTATCTGCTTGGGTAACTGTTATGTTATATTAGGGTATATTCCCAGAAGTGGAATTGCTGGGTCAAATGGTATTTCTATTTGCAACCTTTTGAGAAAGCACCATGCAGCTTTCCAAAGTGGTTGCATCATTTTACACTCCTACCAACAGTGAATAAGGGTTCCAGTTTCTCCACAACTTCTCAAGCATTTGCTGTTTGCTGTTCTGTTAAATTTTGCTATTCTTACTGGGGTGAGATGATGTCTCATAGTCGTTTTAATTTGTCTCTCTCTTAGAGATAGGGATTTTGAACATTTCATCATGTGTTTGTATGCCATCTGAATGTCTTTGGTGAAGTGTCTGTTTGTATCCTGTGCCCATTTTCCAATTGGGTTATTTACCTTTATCTTGTTGTGGTGCTTGAGCATTTTATAAATTCTAGATATAAGTCCCTTGTCTGACATGTCAGTACCAAATATTTTTCCCAGTCTGTGGCTTCCCTTTTTACCCTGTTGGAGATGTTTTTGGATATGCATAGGGATTTGATTCCTAGAAGGTTCCATTCATCTATTTTATTTTCTCCTGGTTGTAGATTTTCCAGGATGCTTGTTAGACTGTTTATGTTGTGAATTAGGACTTCTAGGGTTCTTCCAAGCTTTTCTTTAATAAAGTTTATAGTCCTTGGTTTTAGTCCTAGGTCAATAATCCCCTTTGAGTTAGTTTTTGTGTATGGAGTGAGGTGTGGATATTGCTTGAGTTTTCTGCAGATAGTTTTCCAATTTTGCCAACACCATTTGTTAAAAAGGCTGTCATTTCCCCACTTGACTGATTTTATCTCCTTGTCAAAAATCAGTTGACCATAGGTAGATGGGCTGATTTCTCTATTCTCCATTCTATTCCACTGATCTATGTGTCTGCCATTGTACCAGTACCAAGCTGTCTTGAGCACCACTGCAGTTAGTAGGATTTGAAATCAGGGAGTGAGATGCCTCCTACCTTATTTATCTTTTTAAGGAGTTGATAGGGTTGTTTTTTTTTAATTGAGATTTTGTTGTAAGTTTATAAAGAACTTGGATTTTTCATTCATTGATTGTACATTTTCCTCCCTGCGTCCCCCCACCCCAGTTTACTTTTTCCCTTTGGATAAAAAGTTCTTTCATTGTTATACAGTGCCCCCCCCCCGACCACTTTACTTTGCAGCTCTTATTATGCACTCTTGTCATACCAATAATACCTAGTTTTATATTCCGTTTATGCAGTTCTCTCTGTCATATGTTTCAATACCATGTACATTATTTATTCCCACTTTTCTTAGTTTCCCCCTAACCCCCATGTCAGTCCTGTTTTATAACAATGGCATTATGTAGTTTTTGTCTTTTTGCAACTGAGGTCTTTCACTCCATCGTCACCCATTTTGTATAATATTTCATGAATTCTTTGTTTTTCAGTGCTGCATAATACTCCATTGTGTGAATATACCACCACTTCTCTATCCATTCATTTGTTGATGGGCACTTGGGTTGTTTCCAACTGCTTGCTATTGTGAACAAAACAGAAATAAACATGGGTATGCATATATTTGCTTGGGTGGCAGTTCTGGTTTCTTTAGGATATATTCCCAGGAGTGGAATTGCTGGGTCCAATGGTATGTCTACTTACAACTTTTTGAGAAAGCACCATACAGCCTTCCATAGTGGTCGCACTATTTTACATGCCCACCAACAGTGAATAAGGGTTCCTGTTTCTCCACAACCTCACCAGCATTTGTTGTTTGCTGCTTTGTTGAATTTTGCTATTGTTACTGGAATGAGATGGTGTCTCATATTGTTTTGATTTGCATCTCAGAGCTATGGATTTTGAACATTTCTTCATGTTTTTGTTAGCCATCTCAATGTCTTTATGAATTGTCTGTTCATATCCTCTGCCCATTTTGCACCTGGGTTGTTTACCTTTATCTTCTTGTGGTGCTGGAGTACTCTATAAATTCTAGATATCAGTCCCTTATCAGACATGTCATTACCAAATATTTTTTCTTAGTCTGTGACTTCCCTTTTTACCCTGCTGGTAATTTTTTTGGATGTGCATAGGGATTTGATTTTGAGAAGGTCCCATTCATCTAATTTATCCTCTTCTTGTAGGAGATGGGTTTTTTGTTTTGTTTTGTTTTTATCTAATCTGCTACTCTTTTTCTTTTCAGTGGTGCATTTAAACCATTTACATTCAATGTAATTATTGAGAAGTAAGGTTTTAATACTATAGTTTTGATGATTTCTTATTGGTGTTGTTGATGGTTACTTTGGTCCTTCCTGTTTTCTGTGGCATCTCTGTAGGGAGGACTTCACTCACTTTTCCCTGCAAGTCTGGTCTAGCTTTTACAAACTCTGTTAGGTTATGCTTTTTGAAGAATATCTTCATCTCTCCTTCAGATTGATGGACAGTTTTTCGGAGTATAGTTTTCTTGGTTGACAGTCATATTCTTTGAATGTCCGATATATGTCATTCCACTGTCTTGCTCACATGGTTTCTTCTGAGACATTGACACTTAATCTTACTTGTTCTCTCCCTAGATTATCTTTCAGAATTATCTTTTTATCTTTGGTTCTGGTTAATTTGACTATAATATGCCTTGGTGTTGTTCTTTTGGGGTCTGTTTTCTCATTCTTCATTCCTAGCAGTCGATGGTATATTCAGTACTCTTCTCCAGCACCACAGCTCAAAAGAATCAACTCTTCTTCTGTCGTCCCTAGTCATTGTCCAGCTCTCTGATGCATAGAAAGTAACTTCAAAGACCATGAAGTGTATCAGGTGCACCTTAATCTCCAGATTGACATTGTTGCTCCTCAGTACCTTGGAGAGGTCTCTGACAGCAGAATTTCCCAGTGTAATTCGTCTTTTAATTTCCTGGTTGCTGGTACCAATAGTGTTGATTGTAGAGGCAAGCAAACAGAAGCTGTCAACAATCTCAATTTCTTCATCATCCATTATGGTGCTACCAATCGGCCCAGTGGCGAGAATCTTTGTTTTCTTGATGTTGAGCTTCAATCCATATTGAAAGCTGCAGTGCTTGACCTTCTGCAGCAAGTGCTTCAGGTCTTCCTCAGTTTCAGCAAGCAGGATTTTGTCATCTGCATAACGCAGACTGTTGATGAATATACCTCCAATTCTGATGCCACATCTCTTCATAGAGCCCAGCCTCCCAGATAATCTGTTTAATATACCATGGATTACTAGGAGAACAAACTCTTCCTGGAGAGAGTCATGCCAGGCTGCTCCTTGGACACAAGGATTCTGAAGCATCATCTGACATACTTTGAACATGTTTCAAGGCAGGATCAGTCCTTGGAGAGCGACATCATGCTTGGGATTGTGGAGTGACAGCACAGGAGAGGAATACCCTTGATAAGGTGGATTGATTCAGTGACTGGGGTAATGGGGATAGGTGTGTCAAAGGTAAGATTGGCACGGGTTACAGCAGAGTTTAGAGCTGTTGTACGTAGGTTGCTATGAGTCACAGGTGAGGCCATGGCACAAAACAATAATAACAACATTCTTCATTATGCCTGGAAAGTTTTCTTTCACTACTTTTTTGGTACCTTTACTTTTGTCTTCCTGTTCTGCGATTCTGATTATGCACATGTTATTCCTCTTAATGGTGTTCCACATTACTTTTAGACTTTCTTCTTTTTCCTTTCTTTTTCATTTTGCTTTTTAACATTCAATGGTGAGAATTGTCTTCTATTTCACTGATTTTGTGTTTTTTTTCTTTTCAACTCTGCTCATATGTCCCTCCAACATGTTGACAGCATCTAAAACATTGGTCCTCATATTCTAGATTGTGGTTTCTTGTTTTTCCAAAGCCTCTCATGCCTTATTTGTTTTATCTTCATTGTCTTGGATTGTTTTTTTTTAAAGTTCCTCTTGGTTTTTGTTTGCAGAGTCCTGTAATTCTTCCAGTTTGCCTTTTAGCCATTGAAAATATTAAATCATTTTTCTTTTGAATTCTGTGTCAGAAAGTTCCATCAGACCTCTGACTTCAGGAAATCCATTGATATTGTGTCAGTTTTTGTGAGTGACATCTTGTTTTGGGTTTGTGTAGGTTGTGTAGGCATCTTCTGTGCCATTTCTGTGGTAGAGTTTTTCAAGTCTGAGACCTTAGCAGGCTCTTTGTCTGATAACCTTTGGCTCAGCAAGTCACTGCTCCAGAGGAGGTCACAGCAGCTACTGTGCCTGAGTTTCTCTGTGATCTTTTGACTCTAGTGAAGACTTGCTTCAGCTGGGGAGAGATATGACTTATGGATTAGCAATCTTCTCTTGTCAAGTAAGTGCTTCAGCTAGGCGGGTCCAAAGGGTGCGAAGCTCAAGGGAGCTCAAGCTCTGAGAGGGGGGAGGAAATGGCTTTATCTGCGATATTGGTGTCTCTGCCAGAGTTCAGAGGGGAGACAGCAGGTCGTCCTCCAACTGGGTGGGCCAGATCCCCTAGGCAGTGGATCCAGGACCTCCAGGCAGCAGATTTGGGGTGTCGAGGCAGAAAGCCCAAGGCCTTCTGGTGGAGGGGCCAGTGCTTCCAGGCAGAAGAGCTGGGAGACTCCAGGTCGAGGGGCCCTGGATCTAAGTGGCAGGGCCATATTCTAGTGTTACTAGCAGGAAAGCAGTCCAGACCATGCTAAGAAATTTTTAAGACAACTACCTAGCTAAGCAACTC
This sequence comes from Elephantulus edwardii, assembly GCF_000299155.1. Taxonomy (NCBI): domain Eukaryota; kingdom Metazoa; phylum Chordata; class Mammalia; order Macroscelidea; family Macroscelididae; genus Elephantulus; species Elephantulus edwardii. The sequence goes on from NW_006400128.1 coordinate 282,260, forward strand.
AAAGAAATCCACAGTGTGGCCTTAGCAGCACATGGCCTTTGCCCATTATTTGTTATTTCTTATTAATATTCTGTAATTTTGTTGTATTTTCTGGTTTTGTTCTCAAATAATTTTAATTTTTTAATTTTATATAATCTGGCTTTCAACAAATTCTGTCTAATAGTCACTTGTATTGAACTAGTATTTTAGGATAAATTCCAGAGGATGTGACTACTGGGGTAAAGAGAAAAATTTTCGTAAGGAAAATTCTACAAAATTGTAACAATTTTGTAGTTCCAGAATGAGTATATCAATGAACTAATTTTACACCAAATTAAACAACTTCGAACCTAATCTCAAATTTTATTAAGTTGTTTTGTTGTAGCTAGGTGTCACCTCTGACTCATCATGACTACAAATGGTGGATCTGAATGCTGTTCTGTCTTGTCTCATTCTGACTATTTATTTTTTATGTAAAATTTTGTTTTAATTGTGATTTTTAATGAAAGTTTACAGAGAACTGACATATTTAGTCATTCATCGGTGCACATTTTATCTCCTCTCCCACTCTTCCCCTTCCCCCTGTTCACTTTTTCTTTTTTAAATGTTGGAAAGAGAATAGGATAAGAATGGATAGATAATGACCTTTCTGACCATTTCAGACATAGTCGAACTGACTGTTACAGTCACTATGTCAGTCCATCTTGTTTAGAGTCTTCGCCTTCTGTGCTGGCTCTCAACCCTTGCTAAGTTGTTTATTATCAAATTAGAACTGACTCACAACAGATTTTCAGAGTGTGTAAATTACATGGAAGGAGACTGCCCATCTTTCTCCAGAAGAGTTGCTGGTGTGGATTCGAACTGCATGCTTTGGGTTGGCAGCTCACCTCCTTACCACTAAGCCACCAGAGCTCTCTAAGTTAGTGGCTATTAAATTATATTTCAGGATTACTTCTGTTTGCATTTCCCACATTAATACCAGAGAGAAACATTTTCTTCCGTGTATTATATTTCCTCTTAAATGAGTTTCCTTTCTTGCCCTTTGCCTGTGTAAAAATAGTTTTTCTTATATTTTTATTAATGTTTCTTTATAAATTATAGTAAATAAAAATTTTAAAATAGAACATTTTTAAAGCAGTCTTTTGTGTAAATATGTCTTTATTTTAGTTAAAATCAAAGCTTTTTCTTTTTTTCCTGTTGTGATTATGTTTCTTTTTCTTTTATAGGACAAAACATCAGAGGCACTTGGAAAGCTAATTTCACTACAAGCTACAGAGGCAACTGTTGTCACCCTTGACTCAGATAATATCCTCCTGAGGTATTTGTTTTTGTTCTTCTACTCTCTTTCTTTGAATTTCTCATGTAAATTTTAAATGCACACAGAAGTAAAGGCAAGAATACGTTGTTAGATATGATCAGGCTGACTATAACTCATAGTGACCCCATGAACAACAAATTGGATCCTTGCCCTATCTTGTGTCATTTTCAAAATTTCTGAGATTCTGAAATCCTTTATTGCCTTCAGTGTGTCAACCTGTCTCATTAAGGATCTTCCTCTTTGTTGCTGACCTTCTACATTTCCCAGCATGGTGTCTATCAACAATTTCACATTTTGCCATACAAAGAAGCTCTGGTAACATAGTCCATAGGGAATTATATTGTTATCCCAAAGGCTGTATCTCTCTTACAGTTCAAATCCACTAGCAGTTCACTGGGGAAAAAGATGAGTAATTTCCTGTGTGATTTACAGCCTTGAAAACCTACTGGAGGGTCTTTGTATTTTTTTAAAAAAAGATTTTTTTATTCGTTTGCTTACAACGTTTGTATACATTGTGTTTCACACTGATCTTCATTCACGTTGTGTTTCATACAATCTTTGTCATGCATTATGTTTTATAAAATTTATTACCGTTGGACTTTGCGCATTATTACCCTGTATTTTTGCTCAGGTCCTTCTGTTCCCTCTTCCCTTCCCCCCTACCAAACTCTGTAACTGTGTGGTTTCGCCCCTACCCATTATCAGCCCTCCTCTAGTTGAGTTCTTGTGCATGTTTTACTAGTTATCCTTCTATTTTTACAATACTGGTCTTCTGTAGTATTTGTCCTTATGAGACTGTATTAGTTCACTCAGCATAATGCTCTCCAGCCTTTCCCAAGTTGTTGTTATGTGCCATAGAGTTACCTGCGACTCATAGAAACCCTATGTACAGAAGCCCTAAACCCTGGTCTATCCCTTGTCAATCTTATTGACTCCTACATGCCTATCCCCATTACCCCAGTGATGTAAGCAATTCATCTCATCGAGGGTCTTCCTCTCCTGTGCTGTCCCTCCACCCTCCCAAGCATGACGTCCTTTTCCAAGGATTGATCCTGCCTAGCAACATGTCCAAACTATGTCAGACACAGCTTCAGAATCCTTGCCTCCAAGGAGCAGCCTGGCTTCATCCTCTCTAGGGTGAACTTGTTTGTTCTTCTAGCAGTCCATGTTATATTCAGTACTCTTCTCCACTACCACAGCTCAAAGGCATCAACTTTCCTTCTGTCATCCCTAGTCATTGTCCAGCTCTCTGATGCATAGAAAATAACTTCAAAGACCATGAAGTGTATCAGGTGCACCTTAGTCTCCAGACTGACATTGTTGCTCCTCAGTACCTTGGAGAGGTCTCTGACAGCAGAATTTCCCAATGTAATTCGTCTTTTTATTTCCTGGCTGCTGGTACCAATACTGTTGATTATAGAGGCAAGCAAATGAAAGGTGTCAGCAATCTCAATCTTTTCATCATCCATTATGGTGCTACCAGTTGACCCAGTGGTGAGAATCTTTGTTTTCTTGATGTTGAGCTTCAATCCATATTGAAGGCTGCAATCCTTGACCTTCTGCAGCAAGTGCTTCAGGTCCTCCTCAGTTTCAGCAAGCAGGGTTGTGTCATCTGCATAACGCAGGAGTGTTAATGAGTCTACCTTCAATCCTGTATTTTTAAAAATTGTTGCTTCTGAGTGCTGCATAATATTCCATTGTCTGAATGTCCCACAATTTTTCAGTCCATTCAGTTGGGGTTGAACATTTTGACTATTTTCATGTTCTTACTAGTATATTTTAAAGCAAATTTAGGACATATTGATTTATAATTATAATAACACACCTCACACAATTAATAGCAATTGCCTACTATCACCTGTTTGTTTCTATTAGGAGTCCTTGAGTCTAGTACAACTCACAGCGGCCTTATGAACAACAAACTTGAAATCTGTTTTATCCTGTGCCATCTTCATCAAATCTGACACACCTGATCCCATTGCTACAATCACTGTGTGACTTCATCTCATTGAGGGTCTTCCTTTCTTTTGCTGACCTTCCACCTTTCCAAGTATACTGTCTCTTTCCCAGGGCTATCCTCTCCAAGCATCATGTTCAGAATAAGTGAGATGAAGCTTTTCCATCTTTGCCTCCAAGGATCACTCTGGCTGTACATTTTCTGAGACATAACTGGATGTTCTTTTGGCAATCCATGGGATATTCAGTACTCTTTTCCAATACTACATTTCAAAGGCTTCACTTCTTCTGTCATGCTTATTCATTGTCCAGCTCTCAGATGCATAGCAGGTAATTGAAACGACCATGGCCTGAGCTACCAATTTAGTAGAGTTGCAGGATACAAGGTTAATATTTAAAAAAAAAATCTGTGGGGTTCCTCTACAGTAACATAGAGAACTCAGAGAAGGAAACAAAGAAAGCAATGCTATTTACAATAGCCAACCACAAATTGGGATACTTTGGAGTGAACCTAACTAAAGGCACAAAAGAAAACTACAGAACATTTTTGTGAGACACAATAAAAGACCTAAATAAATGGACAAATGTACCCTGTTCATGGATAGGAAGACTCAATATTGTGAAAATGACAATCCTACAAAACGCAATGTACATATTCAATGCAATCCTAATCCAGATACCAAATTTCTTTTTCAAGGAGATTGAAAGGGAAATTGTCAAGTTTATATGGAGAGGAAAGAGACCCCCACAAATAAGCAAATCACTTCTGAAAACCAAAAATCAAGTGGGAGGTATAGCACTCCCTACCTGAAAACTTACTACACAGTGATAGTAACTAAAGCAGCATGGTACTGGCACAATGACAGGCACATAGACCAATGGAACAAAATTGAGAACCCAGAAATGTACCCATCTATCTATGGTCAATTGATATTTGATAAGGAAATAACCTGTCAAATGAGGAAATGACAACGTCTTCAACAAATCATGCTGGCTAAACTGGACTCTACCTGTAGAAAGCTGAAATAGGATCCACATCTCACACCATATACAAAAATCAACTCAAGGTGGATTAGAGACCTGGGAATAAAGCCTCAAACCGTAAAGTTCATAAGCGACAAAGTGGGATCAAGCTTAGATGTCCTAGTTTATGGTATGTTATAAAGAGACTGCCATATACAGCCAGAAATTCACAATCTGAAGCAAAGAAAATTGATGAATGGGACCTTCTAAAGATTAAATCTCTGTGCTCATCAAAAACTAACTTTTTCCAACAGGGTGAAAAGAAAACCTACTGACTGGAAACAAATATTTGACAATACCATCTCAAACAAGGGTCTCATAACAAAAAATTACAGAATACTCCTGGGACTCCAGAAGAAAAAGACTAATAATCCAATTACAAAATGGACAAGAGATGTGGAAAGACTTTTCACAGAGGAGAACATTTAGATGGCCAGTAGACATGTAAAAAACATGCTCAAAATCACTGGCCATGATGCAATAATGTATAATGCAAATAAAAATTCATAATGATATACCATCTCACCCCAGTAGCAGTGGAAAATTTATCAGGGCAGCAAGTAATAAATGCTGGAGAGGATGTGGCAAGCAAGATAGGAATTCTTAGCCATTGTTTGTGGGATTGTAAAATTGTACAACCACTCTAGAAAGCAGTTTGTTATTTCCTCAAAAAGCTTAGCATAGAAATTCCCTATGTCCCAGCTATTCCACTGCTTGGAATATACCCTGAGAAAAAGAGAACTGAGGTACAAACAGAAACTTGTACACCAATGTTCATAGCATTATTATTCACCATAGCAAAAACATGGTAACAGCCCAAGTGTCCAACCACAGTGGAACAGATTAGGAATATATGGTAAATTTATACAGTGGAATACTATGTAGCTCACAGGATCAATGACTTTGTAAATTACTACCTAACTTGGGAGAGACTGGAGAGCGTTATACTAAGTGAATTAATTCAGTCTCATAATGACAAATATTGTATGAGACTATTAGTTTAGAATATAAATGAGAATCCAAGGTGGGAAGATAAGCAGAAGAGGGAGGATAGGGGAGGTTACACAATTTGATGGGTGGAGGGAGGGCTGGGTAAAGGAAAGGGAAAAATCTGGTGTAAAAAACAATGTTTATGAACTAATGAAACAACATATGAGCAAGAGCCTATGGTGTTGAAAGAAGAAGTTCAAGCTGCTTTGAAGGAAATAGCAAAAAATAAGGCCCCCAGGAATAGATGGTATACCATTTGACATATTTCAGCTCACAGATACTGCCCTGGACGTGCTCAGCAAGTTGTGCCAAGAAGTCTGGAGAACAACCACTTGGCCAACTGACTTGAAGAGATCTATATTTGTTCCCATTCCAAAGAAGGGTGACACAACAGAGTGTGGAAACTATAGAACAATATCATTGATATCACATGCAAGCAAGACTCTACTGAAGATTATATAAAAACACTGGAACAGCATCTCAGCAGAGAACTACTGGAAATCCAGGCTGGGTTTAGAAGAGGTTGTGGTAGTAGGGATATTGTAGCTAATGTTAGAGGGATCTTAGCTGAAAGCGGAGAATACCAGAGAAATGTGTATCTGTGTTTCATTGACTATGCAAAGGC
>NW_006400128.1:288775-291041 GCF_000299155.1 Elephantulus edwardii
CATCTGATACAGGCCATGGTCTTTGCAATCACTTGTTATACCTCAGAGAGTTGGACAATGACTACTGAGGATAGAGGGAGAATTGATGCCTTTGAGCTGTGGTGCTGGAGAAGAGTGTTGAGGGTACCACGGGCCACTAAGAAAACAAACAGATTCATCCTGGAGAGGGTTAAACTGGGCTACCCCTTGGAGGCAAGGGTTCTAAGGCTTTGTCTGACACACGTTGGACATGTTGTAAGGACGTCCTTGGAGGGGGATATCATGCTTGGGAGGGTGGAGGGACAGAGCAGGAGGGGAAGGTCCCCTGTGAGGTGGAGTGTTTTAGTGTCTGGGAAAATTGGGATGGGTGTGTATTAGAGACAGTGTGATTGGCACAGGACAGAGCAGAGTTTAGGGCTGTTGTACATGTGGTCGCGATGAGTTGCAGATGACTCGATCGCACATAATCACCACAACAACAGTGAACTTTGTAAGTAAACCAGCATAAAATCAAATTAGAATTTTAAAAAAAGAAAGAAAAGACCATGGCCTGAATCAGGCACACCTTAGTCTTCAACGTGACACCATTACTCTCCAGAGTAATTTAGAGAATTCCCTGACTGCAAACTTTCCCAATGCAGTATGTCTGCTGACCTCCTGACTGTTGGTACCAAGACTTTAGTTTTTTCTCTTGTTATCCTCATGTTATCTATTGACCCAATTTTGAGAACCTTTGTTTTATTGATTTTGACATGTAATCCATATTGAAGGATGTGGTCTTCAATCTAGTCTTTAGTCTTCTGCAGCAAGCACTTCAAGTCCTCCTCATTCTCAGCAAGCAAGGTTGTATCATCTGCCTAATGCAAACTGATGAGCCATGCTGATGACATACTCTTCCTTGTAAAGTCCACCATTTTGGATGATTTGCTCAGCATACAGGTTGAATATATTTGGAGAAAGGATACGCTGTGACACATAACTTTCCCAGTTTAAACTATGCAGTATTCCCTTCCTCTATTTGGACAAGAGCTTCTCTTGGTCTCAGTATAGATTTTCTATAAGTCAAATTAAGTGTTCTGGAATTCCTCTTCCTCTCAAGCTTATCCGTAGTTTGTTATGATCTACACAGTCAAATGCCTTTACATAGTCAATGAAAGTAGACATTCTTCTGATATTCTCTGCTTTCAGCCAAGATCCATCTGACATCAGCAATAATATCCCTGGAGCCACAGCCTCTTCTAAGTTGAACTTCTGACAGTTCTCTGTCAATGTAGTATTCCAACCGTGTTTTGATGATCTTCAACAATATTTTGCTTGAATGAGATATTAATGATATAGTTTGATAATTTCTACATTCTATTCTATCGCCTTTCTTGGGATTGGGAACAAATATGTATCTCTTCCAGGCAGTTGTCCAGGTAGCTGTCCTCTAAATTTTCTCACATAGACTGGTGAGCATATCCAGGGCTGCATTTGTTATTTGCAACATGTCCTTTGGTGTCTCATTGATTCTTAGGGCCTTATTTATTGCCAATGCCTTCAATACAGCTTGAACTTCTTCCTTCATCAAAATTGGCTCTTTCTCATATGCTACTTCCTGAAATATTTCAGTGTTGGCCAATTCTTATTTGTGTGATGACTCCTTGTATTTCGTGTACCTTCTTTTGATACATCCTGCATTGCTCAAGAATTTTCCTATAGTGTCTCTCACTAGTGCAACTTCAGGCTTGAATTCCGCCCCCCCCCCCAGTTATTTCAGTTTGCTGAATGCCAAGTAAGTTTTTTCTTTTTTATTTTCCAACTCTAGCTTTTTGCACATTCCATTATAAGCACATAATTAATCCTTTCTTCTGAAGTACTGCTGCATGGGTTAGAACTTCCAACCTTTAATTAAGTAATAAATGGTTTATATCATCTACAGACCTTAAGCAGATTTATACAATAAGTTGTTAAGTTAAATAAAGTACATTTTATTATTTTTTAAAGCTTTTTCTATTTCTTTAGTGACTGTCTAACAAATGTTTAGTACACCCACCTTCTTCCTTGAGTTCATTGATAGAATTCTCTCATTCCATGCATGACACTCTAGTTTGATTCCTGATCAATGCTCTTTACATATAGACACTACCTGTCCTTGGAAGCAGGCATATTGCCATGATGCTTAACAGATTTCATTGGTGCTTCCAGAATAAAACTAGAAAGAACGAAATGGTGATCTTCTTAAAGTCAGTTACTGAAAACTCACAATGGCCTCATCAATTAGGGCAATGTTTTGTACTTTTTTTTT
>NW_006400128.1:293266-294916 GCF_000299155.1 Elephantulus edwardii
TTTCTCTTAGTTCTGGCTCTGTATTCTTTTTGTCACGGTAGAGAAAGCCAACTGATTTTTGTATGTTGATCTTGTATCCTGCTACTTTGCTGAATTGATGTTTTGTACTTTTGTATAATAATTTTGTGCCAAGAAGTGTCCTATTTACCAGCATTAAGAGATCAAACATAGTACTTCCTAACTTCTCTTGGTATAATTATGGAACAACATGTTTTCTTTTTTTATAGTATTTTTTATTATTATTAAGTTTAATGAAAGTTTACAGAGACTTTAGATTTCCATTCATTCATTGTTGCATGACATGCTTTTCATGATAATTTTTTTCTTAGTGATTTGAATGAAAATTTACTCAAGACATACCGAATTCCTGTTCATACATACTTTATAATGTCAATTTCAATACTCACAATGTAATCATGCTTTTCCTACTTCTTCCCTATAATTCTCACTTCCATTAATCCTTATGGATTTTTTAGAGTGGTCAGTGGTGGTAACTAGGCACCATCTAGTTCTGGTCGCAGAGTCATGGAAGTTGAACTTTGTGTGGTCTATTAATTTTTTAGACTAATTATTTCTATACATGTTTGCTTTTCTCCTCTTTTCTTTGTTGTGGACAAGGAGAGACCAGTAGTTGCACCTTAGATAGCTACTTGCAAGCTTTTAAGGCCCTAGTCCTTACTCATCAAAGTACAATATATAATATTGTCTTTGTAGACTATGTTGTACCAATTGACTTTTCATGTTCATTTCTTTCCAGTGAGGAACAAGTAGATGTAGAACTTGTGCAACGTGGAGACATCATTAAAGTGGTTCCAGGAGGTAAATTCCCTGTGGATGGTCATGTTATTGAAGGACATTCTATGGTAGATGAGTCCCTTATTACAGGTATGTTCTTTAAGAGGATCATGACATGAAACTGATGTGAATCCAAATTGTCAGTTAAAAATAGCCATAAATGACCTACTACCAGGAGAAGACAAAATAGATGAATGGGACCTTTTAAGAATAAAATCCCTTTCCACATCCAAAAACTTCTCCAGCAGGGTAAAAAGGGAAGCCACAGACTGGGAAAAAATATTTGGCAATGACATGTCTAATAAGGGACTTAAAGCTAGAATTTATAGAACACTTGAGTGCCACAACAAGATAAACAACCCAGCTGAAAAATGGGCACAGGATATTAACAGACACTTAACCAAAGAAGACATTAAGATGGCAAACAAACACATGAGGAAGTGTTCAAAATCCCTAGCTATAAGAGAGATGCAATTTAAAACAACTATGAGATATCATCTCACCCCAGTAAGAATAGCAAATTTAACAGAGCAGCAAACAACAAATGCTGGCAATGTTGTGGAGGAACTAGAACCCTTATTCACTGTTGGTGGGAGTGTAAAATATTGCAACCGTTATGGAAGGCTGTGTGGCACTTTCTCAAAAAGCTGCAAATAGAAATACCATTGGACCCAGCAATTGCACTACTGGGAATATACCCTAAAGAAACTATAACTGCTACCCAAGCTGATATATGCACATCCATGTTTATTGCTGCTTTGTTCACAATAGCAAAGAGTTGGAAACAACCCAAGTGCCCATCAGCAAACGAATGGATAGAGAAGCTGTGGTATATTCACACAATGGAATACTATG
>NW_006400128.1:296611-297311 GCF_000299155.1 Elephantulus edwardii
CAGCAATGCACAGACCAGTGCTATACCACCTAGAAGAATGTTTGACAGGAAGACAATTTGAACCTTTGGGCTTAGGGCCGCCTCCTGGTTCAAACCCTAGGCCCAGGCTGGCTACCCTCACTCCGGGGAACAGAGCAAACCTGCACGTCAAACACATTCCCGGAAAAGCAGTCGACTGCAAAAGCTTGCCACGATTTCTGCGCCCACACCACCATGCTCCCTCCCCCCGGCAAGGAGAGCCTCCCCTGGAGGACATTATGCTGAGTGAAATATCTCAGTCCCAAACGGACAAATAATGCATAGTGCCCATGTTGTAAAGCAGGTCTGACATCGGGGTTGCACGGGGACCTAAGAAAAGGGGATAAATAATATATACTGCATTGCAACTGAAGAGGGAGAGAACTGTTTAAAAGTAATACAGGGTTAGGTATAATTTTCATGACAAGATTATGGAAAAAGAAATGCATAGTGAAGTGGCCTGTGGACATGGGAGGGGATTGTATCACAATGAAATACTTTCCTTTTCAAAGGGAAAAATTAACTGGGAGGGAGGGGTGCGCAGGGAGGAAAATATTCAACAATGAATGAATGGAGAAAAATTAAATGGAAAGAATATGCTGTAAAAATATATATGTTGAGAACACTTTAAAAGCGATATATGATAGGGTATTATGATTATCACAGGAATCCAGAATTAAGG
>NW_006400128.1:297453-298212 GCF_000299155.1 Elephantulus edwardii
AAATGGTGAAGAGCTTTTTTTGAAAACTTTGGGATATATAAATTATGAGCAATGAGGTTGGAATAAACTAATACCCTCAGATTTAATTTATAGTTATGATTGTATCATTTAATGCCCTTTTCACTGAGAGTCATTAATTATTAGCATATATAATGAAAGGAAATTTTCTCAGTTTGCAGTAGAACTTGGGAAATTACCTATTCTGTTTTCCTGTCTTAGGCTACTATTGTTGTTATGTGCTTTTGAGTCAGAACCGACCCATAGCTGACCCTCCCATGGGTTTTCAGAGGCAGTAAATTGGAAGCAGGAGTGGCATACACTACCTAAATAACATGCCTCTGGAAACCCTATGAACTTTGTTAAATGTCGATAGTTGCAGAGGGGCTTCAAGCCTTTTGTTCATAGGGTCTCTGTGAGTCATGCTCTGTCGAAGACAATCAACAAGACCAACAGCACCACAAATCTGGAACTATTAGGAAATGCATTTTTACTATGATAATATTGCATAATGAATAACTTCTACATGTAATGAAAAATTTATCTTTGTTCCATAGCTTGTAAATAAAACTATATTCTAGAGATAGGTACATTGTATACCAGAATATTTTCATTAAACATTTTATTTGTAGTAATAATTTTCGGAATAATAAATGTTTCTGAAGAACAAATTCAAACCTCGAGTTGCTATAATCAAGGATGCTTTTGGCAGAATATTAAATGATCCAGGAAGTATTAAAAGAAAATGGAAAGAATATACTG
>NW_006400128.1:298569-301067 GCF_000299155.1 Elephantulus edwardii
CCAGAAGTCCAGGCTGGGTTTAGAAGGGGTCGTGGTACTAGGCATATTATAGCTTATGTTAGCTGGATCTTAGCTGAAAGCAGGGAATATCAGAGGAATGTATATCTGTGTTTCATCGACTATGCAAAGGCATTTGACTGTGTGGATCATAACAAACTGTGGCTGACTCTGAGAAGAATGGGAATCCCAGAACACTTGATCGTTCTAATGCGAAACCTATACTTGGACCAAGAGGCATTCGTCAGAACAGAGCAAGGGAACACTGCATGGTTCAAAATTGGGAAAGGCGTAAGCCAGGGATGTGTCCTATCTCCATACCTTTTCAACCTGTATGCAGAACAGATTATCCGGGAGGCTGGGATCTGTGAGGATTAATATGGGGTCAAGATGGGTGGAAGATCTATCAACAATCTGTGTTCTGCAGATGACACAACCCTGCTTGCTAAAGCTGAGGAGGACCTGAAGCGCTTGCTGCAGAGGGTCAAGGCCTAGAGCCTCCAGTATGGATTGAGGCTCAATGTCAAGAAGACAAAGATTCTCACACTGGACCAATTGGCAGCATCAGGGTGGATGGTGAAGAGATTGAGATTGTTCACAGCTTTAGTTTGCTTGCCTCCACAGTCAACACTCTTGGCACCAGTAGCCAGGAAATTAAAAGGTACATTGCCATGGGAAAGTCTGCTATTAGTGACCTCTCCAAAGTACTGAAGAGCAATGGTGTCTCTCTGAATACTAAGGTGCGTCTGATACAGCCCATGTTCTTTGCAATCACTTGTTATGCATCAGAGAGTTGGACAATGATCAAGGAGGATAGAAGGAGAATTGATGCCTTTGAGCTGTGGTGCTGGAGAAGAGTATTGTGAGTACCATGGACTGTTAGGAAAACAAACAGATTCATCCTGGAAAGGGTTAAACCGGGTGGCTCCTTGGAGGCAAGGATTCTGAGGCTCTGTCTAACATACTTTGAACATGTTGTAAGGAGAGACCGGTCCTTGGGAGGACATCGTGCTTGAGAAGGTGGAGGGACATTGCAGGACATGAAGGCCCCCTATGAGGTAGATTGATTCACTGACTGGGGTAATTGGGATGGGAGTGTCAGAGACAGTGCAATTGGCACAGGGCAGAGCAGAGTTTAGGGCTATTGTACATAGGGTCACTATGAGTCGCAAGCATCTCACGGCACATTACAACAACAACAACAACTATAATTTTCTATAAAATCAGCCACAAAGTTCAGTAAATAAATTTTCTAAGTATTATCATTTTTAAAAATAAAGATTTACCTAGTTTGAGCTTGGATAGGACTCTGTACCTCTCTAGGTCTTTCTAAGAGAAGAGGCTTGTAGGAGTTTAAAGTCTTGGATAATTAAAGCCAATCAGAAATACAATCACAAGAATACCATTCCTACCCCAGTCCTCAGGAAATTACGAGAAGAGGATCATGTAGAATTAATTTAGGATTCTGTGTTTCTTAGTAGGGATAATTCTTAGTTCTGGGACTGTCTTACACATTTCAGAACTTTTAGTAACATGACCCTGGCCTACTAAATGTTCGTAATGTCCTCAGACATTATTATAATAAAAAACTCCCTTCCTTGGAAATAGATTCAGAACCAGTGATATAGGCCTATGGTGACTCTCCTGAAATATCTCCAAATAAGAGTAAATATTGAACAGAAAAACAACTTGTTCTATGTACTTTCACTCAAACAAAAATTTAAAAATAAAATAAACACACTAAATTTTTCCATTTTAAGATGTTAGTCCCTGAGTTTGCGAAAAAGATAAGGCAACTTTCACCTTTGTTTTTGCCTAGATTCTGTTTCATAAAATTAGAATCTCCTTTCTAAATATTTTTTTAGTATGTTTGTGGTAGTGTTAATTTATGCTCCCCAAATCTATCTTTTATTTCTCCTACAGGGGAGGCAATGCCTGTAGCTAAGAAATCTGGCAGTACAGTAATTGCTGGTTCCATTAACCAGAATGGTTCGTTACTTATCCGAGCAACTCATGTTGGAGCAGATACAACCCTTTCTCATATTGTCAGACTTGTGGAGGAGGCACAAATGTCTAAGGTAACTTAATTGCCCATAGAAAATACTTTCTTGAAATTCCTCTCAACATAAATATTGTTCTTGTTTTTGTAGTTTCCTTTTACATTTTTTTTTCCATTGTAGGCCCCTATACAGCAGTTTGCAGACAAACTCAGTGGCTACTTTGTTCCTTTTATTGTTATTGTTTCAATTGCTACCCTCTTGGTGTGGATTATAATTGGATTTCTTGATTTTCAAATTGTGGAAACCTACTTTCCTGTAAGTGATTTTTTTTTTCAAATATGCAATCAAGATTTATTAATAACAATTGGAATGTAAAAGTTGAAAACAGAGGGAAAATTGATAACTGAAAGACATGACCTTGGTGATAGAAATGAGGCCTAAGATTATATGACAGACTTTGGTATGAGTAATGATTTATTAATTATAAATATTTTTTTAAAA